>NC_056554.1:24495192-24795192 GCF_910596095.1 Thunnus maccoyii
GTATGCTGTCGGTTGAAAAATGAACCTGAACTTCAGCACTTTGTCATGCTAGTGATGAAGAGGCTTTTCAACAGCCTCCTGCAGCCTAACAAAGCACTGCAGCTGTATTGTGTTGGAAGAAAATTGAGTTTAAAGGTTAAGACTGCCGATTTCTCTCCTTTTCAACAAATCTCATGTGCAGAGTCCAACCAACAATGAACTGATGTACTAACAAGTACTGTGTATACACACCATTGCCCTGGGTGACATGCTCCTTCATCATGAAGAGTTTGGTCACGTTAGTTTGTTTAGAAACGGCTCCAAAGACTAATAACAGTGATCACGTTTTCAGTCTCTAGAGAGTAGTTCTGTGTAAGGCAGACGCCACTGAGCATGTGCAGGAATGTGGCTCGCTAGCTTGCTGTGCTACATATCACAACCTCTTGACTTTCTAAATAACTTTAGTACAAAGCAAGCAGCAGCTACCATGTCTTGAGTCTGAAGTATCTTAAAATTGCTCCGTTAATAAGATTTGAAGGCTTATAGTAGCTTTGATGTCTGCTGTGTGAGTGATGATTGACAGCTGTGATTGACAGTTGGCTCCTGGACTCACACTGAGTCCAACTATTGACTATTTGGAAAGAAACAGAAAAGATGGTGCTGACTATAAGCTGCATCTACGTCCATCTTTACATGCAGTATGTGATACAAAGTCAAGAGGTTGTGATATGTAACCCAACAAGATAACGAAGCTGTAAATGAAACAGTTCGGTGGTGTCTGCCTTACACAGAACTACTCTCTAGAGACTGAAAACATGATGCTGTTATTAGTCTTTGGAGCCGTTTCTAAACAAACTAACATAACCAAACTCTTCATGATGAAGGAACATGTGACCCAGTGCAGCGCTGACAACAACAACATAGATATAAGATATATCAGGCTTTGATACACATGATACATTAGTTCATTGTTGCTTTTTTAATTGCTGAGAGACATTTTATAGACTTTCTGAGTGGTGGACGATGCTAAACGTGTCCTTCATCTTACTTTCATTCAAGTCTTTTGCAGGTTTTTTTTTGTCATATTTCTGCTTAAAATTCTGTTTGTGCAAATTCCACATACGCCTGAAACCAGGTTGATAGAAACGTACTCAGTGTGTTTTGTTGCTGCGTCTCTTCTTCTTCTTCTGACGCAGCTCGATAATCCTCATTCTTCTTCTTCTTCTCTGCTCAACTATTCTCTCCTGTCAGAATTCAGAGCTCGACACATTTGTTATAATCAGGTCTGTTGTTGCAGCGCTGAGTGTGTGTGTGTGTGTGTGTGTGTGTGTGTGTGTGTGTGTGTGTGTGTGTGACAGTAAAAGTGGGTTTTCAGGGGTTTTTTTTGCTGTGTGATGTTTAAAGGACATCAAAGTCTCTTTTCTTGCTGATGGAAGCAAATGTTGCTGCTCTTTAACCGTGAAAACTGCTGAAACCCAGCGTGTGTGTGTGTGTGTGTGTGTGTGTGTGTGTGTGTGTGTGTGTGTGTGTGTTTAAAAGTGCTCTGATGCTCTTTTTTTATTACCATAAAAACACAATGAAGCTTTGACCTGAAGAGTTTGTGTGTGTTTACTCTCTTCACTCAGTACTTTTACTTCTGTTCTTTCATCCTGTTTAGAGTTTTAAATACTTTAGTTTTTACATTTGAGACATTTAAAACAGAAACACAGTTATATGAAGCAACTAATGATTATTTTTATTATCAGATTATGTTTCCATAATCATTTAACCTCTAGAAAAGTCAGACAGTAGTGAAAGGAGGAGATATTCTTAAGTTTTAACCTTTAAAAAACAAGTTAAACATTTAATTCATCATTAAAATTGTTTTATATTTGATGGCAAGATGTCGTTCATATTATACATATTTGAATATGAGATAAATGTGACTGTTGTTGAAGTAAAAACCTCAAAAATGTCGACTTTTCGGGGAAAAAGAGTTTGTTTTTAGGATCTTTATAACTTGTATCATGTGATCGATCAGCTGATCTCAGAGGTTTGTTTTCATCCCAGTATCTGTATTTGTATCTGTATTTGTTGAGGCAGCAAAATTATTTGTATTTGTATTCAAATAAAAGTGGAAAGAGGCTTAAAAATCCTGTTTTTGTTTTTATTACGCTTTTAGAAAATTAAAGTGTTACAATAAGTGTTCATGAATAAACTACCTTATGAAGGAGGTCCCCACACCGGGTCTCAGACTGGAGTCTCCCAGATCATAGACGACTGAGCTAAAACTTTACTCATCACCTCATTACAGACAGACCTCTACCTATTTATACACCCACAACACACAGACAGCACAGTGTTTAACATGTAGAAGAACTTCAAAGGTGATTCTTGCTTTGCACTTTTCATTTATTGCCTCTTTTTTACAATCTAACTTTGTGGAAAGGAGAAGAGGAACAACAGGTTATGGAGAGTCCGTTGGGAGCTCAGTTTTATCTCTGGGGAACACCCCCAACTCCGGGAGTGACGTCCAAATTAGGAAATGTGCGTCATGTAGCAGGTGGATGTGACTCCCCTCGTTGAGACCTGCTGATAGACGTCACAGCGGAGCAGAGGAGAGAGACTGAGATAGTGATGTAACCGACCTGTGTGCTGGTATTTAACATGTTTTGTTTTCTTCCCGAAAAAAATATTCGTAAAAACCCCCACCATCTGTGCTTTGCTGAATAACGTATTAGTATTCGGACACACCCCTAATTTGAAAATAAATGAAATTCAGCCTCAACTTAAATTATTTTCATAATATGATCATTCAGTAACTATGACAACGTGTTGCTGCTCAGCTGTTAAAACGAGATCGTTTTCATTTTATAACAACAAGATACTTTTCATGTTATTATTGAGATATTTTCTCATTATAACAAGAACTTATCTCGTTATTTCACAACCTTCCTAAAATAATGGCATTTTTTCAGGTTTCTCAGAAAACACAAAAAAAATTAACCAAAAATTGAATATATGATATTTATTAATAATTTCACTCAAAAAGGTTATGACAATAGATAACCATTGACATACTAATAACAATGTCTGTCAGTTATGTAACATAAGAGGAATAAATGACTTTTTGAACATACCTTTGTGACAATTTTAAACCTTCAACCCCGTCAACAATGAAGCTTAACTAACAAACATAACTAAACATAATGCTGATGCACACCTCCTCACTTCTCCCTCCACTGACTGGAGGTCCTGAAACTTCCTCTCCTTAATTGGCAGAGCACATGGAAACATTCCTCTTCATGCTATCGGCTCATTTGTGGCAGTGTTTGAAAAGGACAGCTCGCCTTCACTGCTAAACTGAAGAACACAGAGTGATGCACAGTCGGATCTCCAGCTTTTCTGCCCGGTCTGATGCTAATGAAGTAAGATCCATTCACATGTTCAGGTGACGGCCTGATTCTTGCCGTCTGGAGTATGATGACGACGTCTCTCGGGGTGAAGATGTCCGTAACTATTTTGCGTTCAACAGTTCTATACATGCAGGTATTTCTGTGTTATTAGTACCTCATATTTCCTCTCGAGCTCAGAGGATGCATTCGCCACACGTGCGTCGCGGTTCTGATAACCACATTCTCTCATTTCTCCATTTTCAGTGGACGAGGCCTGATCGGCGTCAGAATTGTCAAGTGTATTTCCCACCAAAAAGGAAAAAACGTTTCAACCCTTTGAGGTGTACGTGGTTATGATTAATAATATTATGTTCATGTGAGATTTTCATTAAATAAAAACACAAAAGTAAAGAGGATCCTTTGTCATTTTTAGTTATACATATAATTTCTAGTTTTACAATACAATATTCAAATCTCTCTTAATTAGATCATGTAATGTTGAAAAAAATGAGACAAAAACTGTGATGAAATATTGTTTAAAAGACAGAAAAGAGTAGAAAGCCTTGTAATCACTTGTCCACTCTTTGCTAAATGCTAGCTAGACTAAATAACTACATAGTATTTATAGCTCAGCCTTTATGATAGTAAACCTCATCACTGACCGGTAGGGGATGAGCCCTGAATCAGGGAAACAACTTCAGTGGCCGGGTAGATTTTCGTCCTTCTTGACACAGCCGCCATCTTGAAAAGCTTGTAAAATTGCCTAAATCACATTTACTGCGTCTCAAATCGCTTCACTTCTGTACTTACACTACATGGGAAAATGCACTGTGAGAACCCGGATGATGCACTCAAAACGGTCAAAAAGTTGAATGGGGAACTATGGACACTTCTCGCCCTCGATGGTCGCCATCTTGGCTACGTAGCGGAAGGGGAGGGACCACTTTTCAAACTGGAAATGGCGGCCGGGTACGTTGTAACTACGGTGAACATCACTGCATTATACAAATGTAAGTGATACATGTGTTTTTTAGCACTAAGCACCACTATACTGTTGTCAGATATAAGCCATCAGTATGTTCTTTGGGTTCATTTAGCAGTCTGTAATGATTTGGTAGCACGAATGCTAACGCTAGCTAATGCTAATTTGCGATCGTCATTTCCGGTAAGTGCACAACGGCTGTGTTTGATTTGAGACAACACTACCCCGTCAAAAGTGGCACCCTACACCAGTAAGTACACGGTGTACTATATGAAAGTGTACTAACAGAAGTGTGTGATCTGACACAGTTATTGTCTTTTGACTTTGGCAAAATAAAACAGCCTGAGTGACAGTCTTGACATAGAAAGTTATACTACAGACATGATCACATGATCTGTTCAACTGAGGATGTGGGTGATTTTTCCAGAGGTGGTCAGCATCATGAGGAGATGATTTAGACCAAAATAATATTTTTTGTCAAAAAATGACAGTGTTTTATGAAGGTGACGATATTAAACTCTCATGAAGACAAAAGAAACTTTCACATGTTGTTAAAGCAGCAAAAAAATCCACTCGATGCCTAAATAGACGATATTATTCCTACATCGGCTGGAAAAAGTGAAAATTACAGTTTTATATGGTTACAACATTATAACATGAATAGCTGGTATTGATTATGTACGGAAGCCCTGAAAGGCCAGTGAGAACATTTTTTTTTCTAGAGATCCAATTTCTAAGTCTGATCTTAATTCTTTTCTCTCTTTGTATTCATGAAAAAAAAAGCTTTACTGACGTTAACCCGCTAGCTAGCGGGCTAACGCTAATGACAGATTAGCACCAGTAATGTTACATAACTTGCTAATACACAGTATATGTACCTTGTGTTTAGAGGGGATGGAGCTATTAAAACTCACCTGGAAGAAAACATGAATGCTTTCGGTCCTGTTTAGAACATGAGGTAGTGGTGCATTTGTTGCCTCTTGTGGCTGAAATGAGTATTACGACAACAAACACTTTCACCTGCTACTTTCACAGATGATGAAGAAAAAACAAACAAACTTTGCCCTCTTGTGGCCGAAACGAATATTACAACAGAGAACAACAGAAAAAAAAATTCACCTGCTACTTTCACACATGAAAAACAAAAAAACTTAGAAAAATGATTCTGGCAAAACCCTTTTTTCACTTGTCCTTAACTCTTGAACACAAGAGAGAAAAGAATTAAGACTTTTTTTCTCGCTTGCCTTTCAGAGCTTCCGTAATTATGATTTCTGCTGATAGAAATAAGTAAATAAAACCTGATTGTGACTTTTTAACACTTAACAAAAGTATAAACTGATGATTTCAAGGTAAAAGCAGGTCGATTCCCAGAACGTCTCATATTATTGTGAAAAAAGCTTCGTTAGCAGATAATAAACGTTTCTAGAACATTAAAACAACGCTCTGATGTTTATTCGGTGATGAATCAGCGTCTCTCAGATTATATTCTTCCACATGAAGCAGTTTTTTCTTTCAGTCTGTTTCACTGAATATTATATTATATATTTAGATTCTGTTAATTGGTTCGTTTGTGCTTTCGGGCTCGTTAGAAACCTGCTGACTCAGCTGCTTCCTGCTGAGGTCAAAGGTCAAAACTGTTTTAATATGAGATCAGTGATGAAGAACTTGTTTCTTCTCTCCTTGTCTTCCTCCTCTTCTTGTTCTTTCTCTTTCTGTTCTTTTATTCCTCCTCCTTCAGTCTCTTTCTTCCCTTTTTCCTTCTTTTCCTTTCTTTACTCCTCTTATTTCTAGCTTTCCTTCCTCATCTCCTCCTTTTCAGTCCTCTTCTTCTTCTCCTCCTCCTCCTTGTTTCCCTTCTTTCTCCTCCTCATTCTTTTCATTCATTTTCTTCTTCTCTTCTCCTCCCTCTTGGTTTCTGTCATCTTTTCCTTCCTGTCTACTCATCCTCTTCCTTCTTTTCTCTCCCTTTTTATTTTCCTCCTCCTCTCTTTCAGTCTCCTTCTCCTCCTCTATCTATCCTTCCTCATCTTGTTTATTCCTCTTTTCTTTCTTCATCTGTCTCTCCTTCTTTTCTCCTCCTCTCTTCCTCCCCATTCTCTCATTTCTTTTTTCCTCCTCATTTTTCTTCTCCTCATTTTTCTTCTCCTCGTTCTTCTTCTCCTTGTTCTTCTCCTCCTTTTTCCTCGTATACATCCTCTCTCATCTCCTTTTCTTCCCTCCTCATTTTATTCTCTCTCTCCTTCCCCTCCTCTAACTCCTCTTTCTTGTTTTCCTTCCTCTCTTTTCTCTGTTTATTCTCCTTATTTTCCATTTTCACCCCTTTTCCTTTCTTTTCTCCTCTTTCCTCTTATCTATCCTTAATCATCTCCTCCTTCTCTCTCTCTCTTCTTTTCCTTTTCCAATTCTCCTCTTGTTCTCTTGAGGGCAAAGAAACAAGAGAAAACAGACAAGAAGAAGAAGAAGAAGAAGAAGAAAAGACAAATGTGATGAAAGAAGGAAAAACAGAAGATGAAGAGAAACGCAGGGAGAAAAAGGAGGTGAATAGAGGAGGGAGGAGAGGTTGATGAGAGAGGAAGAGGAGGAGAGAAAACAAGATGAAAATGAGCTTAAAGGAGGGAGGAGAAAGAAAACTGATGAAGGGGAACACGAGGAGGAGGAGGAGGAGGAGGAGAGTGAAGAAGAGGAGGGGGAAGTGAAGAAGAGGAGGGGGAGGTGCAGAAGTTAAACAGACGGGATTATGAAAACGTAAACGCAGC
This sequence comes from Thunnus maccoyii, assembly GCF_910596095.1. Taxonomy (NCBI): domain Eukaryota; kingdom Metazoa; phylum Chordata; class Actinopteri; order Scombriformes; family Scombridae; genus Thunnus; species Thunnus maccoyii. The sequence continues at coordinate 24,502,284 of NC_056554.1, forward strand.
AGGAGGGAGGAAGAGGAGGAGGAGGAGGAGGAGGAGGAGGAGGAGGGAACATCTAATATTTATGTTCTGGTGTGTGTGTGTGTCTAATTAAGTGTGTGTGATAATCAGCAGGAGGGAACAAACAGCAAAGCGGCACATTCTTCTTCTCCTGCTCTATTATGAGCACACTTTGTTGCGCCGTCAGCACCGCCGACACTTCATCTCCTCCTCCTCCTCTTTCTTCTTCTTCTTCTTCTTCTTCTGTGTTTGTTGCTTTAGTCTCAGCGCTGGGAGTTCGTTGTCCAGTCAGGCGTCTCCCCGGACGCCTCGCCGCCATCTGCCCGCTCGCCTCGCTCTGCCCGGCTGCTCTCCAGGCAACGGTTTCATCTTTTCTTGTTCAATCATCAGAAGAAGAAAACCGCTGAAGGAGAAAGAAGGAAAAATAACAGCTGGATTATGATTAGTCATCAATGTTTTAATCTGAAAATGTGACGTCATTATTAAACCTGCAGTGATTTTCTGACTGACTACATTTACTCAAGTTCTGTGTTTAAGTATAATTTTAAAGTACTTGTACTTTACTTGAGTATTTCCATGTGATGCTACTTTATACGTCTACTCCACTACATTTATCTGACAGCTTTAGTTACTTTTCAGATGATTTTACATAAAATAATAATAATGACGAGCTTATAGATCAGACGTCTCTGAGTTGTTTGCAGAGACATTAAACTCCCCGATACTTCACAAAAATGCAAATATTAAAGAGAAGTTCTGACAAATTAATCCAAATTTATGTAGCACGACTTTGCTTCTTCTTCTTTGCTTCCTAATCTATCATTTCTCAGATGTATCTTGTGACCCTCATACAGTCGCTCAAACCAGCTGCAACAGTTAACTGCTGCCTTTGCATCGACGCATCAGTATTAATAATCTACTTTAACTTTATTTAATATCTCAGGACTTCTATTGGTAATGAAATATTTCTACATTGTGGTATTGATACTTTTATTTAACTAAAGGTTTGAGTACTTCCTCCACTGCTGATGCACCCAGCGGGTTTAACCTAAGAATGACTTCTATGAACAGATTAATTTTTACATTTTTATGTCATATTCGTGTAAATTAACGTCCAACTGGAATTAAACTGCCTTTTTTGTCTCCTACAGCAACATATCTGCTCTGTTAATCACTCGTCCTGTTCTCCTTTGAGAAAAAATCAGAAACCAAAGGGGAGAAAATTATATTGTTTGATTTAATGATGGCGCCCCCTAGTGTTATATTATTTGGATTAAACACTGTAAATTCTGTCCACTTATGTAGCTGGAGTCGTTATTTCTATACAGCAAATCAAATCTTCATAAAGCGATAACGTGTCGTTCTATCACAGTCAGAGCAGACGTCACACTGAGCCTGATTGCATCCGGCTCCACAACACAAGAGCCACAGACTCTAAACAACAACACACATTAGCTTCATGCTAAAGTCTCCTTATCTGATCTTATCCTCTCTTATCGGGGAAAAGTTCTCCGCTAACGTCAGTTAAAGTAACAATCTCGAAGATCCATTTTGTTCTCTTTGGCGGCCCCCTGTGGCAATAAGTGTGTTGTTGGACTTCACTTCCCAGAGATCCAAAGTGTCGCCTGTGTGCCGTCAGTCAGCTGGCAGTAGCAGACTTCACACACGGGTGAGTTGAAGAGCGAGTCTGTTGCGTTAGCTCCGCCTACCCTCTCTGGACCAACCATAGCCTTACGTCTGGAAAACGCATCACTAACTGCGCGCCGCTTGTGATTTTTCCTGGGAAGGTCACCACTGACACCCAGTTCATAATACTGCAAATGCAAAGGCTTCCATCAGTGGGCGGCTAAATTAGCTCATTTGGTGAAAGATAGCTAGTTAGCTAATTAGCGAATTAGCTGCAGCACATTAAACAGCATATAAACATACCTGCAAATGTCACTGCAGATCTATTAGATGCTGGTTTGGTTCTTCGATAGCTCTGCTAACAACACGCTGTCTGTCTGTGACTCGTAGCTACAGCAGTAACACCGGTAGCCTGCCAGCTAATGTCAATCAAACACAGATACCGACACACCTCTCAGCCGGCTGAGACAGAAAGATAATTTATCTTCATTTTATTAATAATAACTGACTAAAAACAGTGATGACTATTAATTGAACTTTAAATAAACGTTAAATTAAGTTAGTACGTCCTTTACTACCAGAAGCAACATTCACTTTATTAAGGATCAAATTCAGTTGTTTCACCAATGAGACACTTATTGCACTTTAATCTGAATGTGAACTTTAAGTTTAATTTAAGAGACTTTAAAGGAATCTCAGAGGTGTTTTATGTTCTTTAGTGAATCTGTATCAACCTCAGACGTGGAGTCAAATTTTAAACCTACTGGACCAAAACAAAGATAAATTGTTTTCCTCCAGAATTCCTTCACATTCTTAAAAGACATTTGTCTTGTTTTCATTATCACTCTACACTCATTCCTCTTCTTTAACCCTCCCTCCTTCCCTCTGCGGCTCGTATTTTCTCATCTCCTCCTCGTCTTCCTCTTAAGGAGGTCTTTATGAATGTGCCTCAGTTGTAAATTAGAGAAGTAGGTTTCACATCAGGACTTGTGTTATGTGGGGACTTTGTGTGTAATTGCACCGTGACACATCCACACGAGGAAATTAATCAGCCCCGCGGCTACGCTGGTCTCATTTTACTTTGTTGTAGCTTCACACATAAAGAAAACGTGTCCAAAAATAATCGCTAGTCGATTCCAGGTTTCACAAAAAGTAGGTGAAGATAAAAATGGGATTATTGAAGCGTTACGGGAGCTCCGTCTTTGACCGGTTTGTGCAGGAGTCGTTACTGTACAAATCAGACGTGGTGGATTTGCACCGGATTAAAATCACACTCGATCTCCTCCAATTACTCGTCCCCCCCGAAGTCGTCAGTCCTGAGGGAGAGAGAGGGGGCTCTTTGGTCTTCGCCTGGATGTACAGATGGAAATCAAGGCTTTGAAGTGGCCTTTTTTTCCTCCGAGTGTTTCCTTCTGTGAGCTTTTTCAGAAGAAGAAGAAGAAAAGATGCCAGAACGTCCCTCTAAGACGCATGAACGGACGCATGTGTGTCGCAGTGTTTGAGATTTATATGCTGGTCGTCATGAAGACGGCAGCGTTCTCTCGCTCCGGGGGGAATCACCAGAGTGTATTTGCGCTCTATTCGTCTTAGTTTCCACTGTGAGGTTATTAGACGCGGCGCCGCTTCACTTTTTGAAATGAGAGAAATTAGTTTTGGTTTGTCGTCGCGTTTCAGGAAATCGTATGAAACAAATGTGCTCATTATAAGATCCTTTTCTTCCATTTCACAGTTCAGATTAGACTGTCTGCAGAGAGGAAAACACAAAGTAATGTGCTTCCTAACGCTCATGATTCATCTCAGGCAGAAGTTTTCTAATATTAAAAACTAAACCGGAGGCGAAACAGTGACAGATGTGACAACAGAACCTCGCTGACCTCACAGCGCCGGGACATTTCCTCTCTCTCTCTGTCTGTCTGTCCGTCCCTGCAGACAGACTGACATCACATCTGCTTTACACTTTCATAATACACAGTAGTTTACTTTTTAATTGTTCTGTCAATCCTGAGTTTAACAATATTACATCATTGGTCAAAAGTTTGACATCCTAATATACTCTGAAATTAAAGCATTCTACTATTTAATGTTTAACTCACTTTCTGTAGATATAACAGCCAAACACTGCTGTTGTTTCTACAATGGAAATCAAATATTGTTGGGAAAATTCCCACAAATGTGCTGCTTTGCTTTCATCCTTTGGTCCAGTTGATCCCAAACCAGCTGGATGACTCTGCTGCGTCCGGGCTTTTGAAGCCAACTGTCTTGTTTTCTTCTTCTACGGTGGTTCTGACAGGCCGGACGTTTGTTGTTTTTTGGATCATTATGTTGCTGTAGGATGAAATCCAGACCAGCTAGCTGTAGACCAGAGTGCTTCATGGCTCTGCAGGATGCTGCCAGTCACTCAGGAGGTGACTCGGGTCAACAACTCTGGATCCAGCAGAGAGGTGCAGACCATCAGGCTTCCTCCTCCAGACGGAGGGTTTCAAGGTTTAATTTACTTCCATTGCTGCAGAAAAGCTGAGAGTTGTTGACCCATCACCTGATCCCTGAAATTCAATAACTCAGTTTTTCAGTTTTTGGTAACCTAAACTTTTTTTTTTCTTACTTTTGGCAGTTTACTGCTCACATTTGTCCCATTTAAGGTTATTTACTGGACTTTAAGTGCTTAAACTTCAATAAAAATGGAAAAATGTTGGTGCTCTAAAAGTTTTGACCAGTAGTGAACGTTGCTTTAAGTTATAATTTCACACAAGGAAAAGTTATTTAAAAAATGTTCTGGAGCCATTGACTAAAACAAAAATAGTAAACGGAAACTGAAACATTTATGCGCTATTATTAGACATTATTATTTACCCTCATAAAACCAAGTATTTAACCAGCAACTATGTGTGTTTTTAACATTTCATCCACTTGTAGAAACAGGTGAAAGAAACACGGACACTAAAGAGCTTTTAGGAGTCTAACAGGTCTCCATCAACATGTAGCGCAAATTTAAACCCAATTTCCAGAAAATTAGCAAAGATTCTTATGAATGTTTGTTTCCATTCATGTGCTGTTGTGTGAATATTAGACAGACTTTACAGTCAAGTCAGCAGAAATATGTGAAAGCTTCACAAAGTTCACATCTCGCCTCTATGAACTGCATTTACATGTTAATGTTAATGTAATCTGTGTTGTTTTATTATTATTGGAAACGTTACAAGACTTATCCTCATTGTTTTTGTACATAACACAATTCATTTTAAGACATCTTTGGACCTTGAATTACAAAAAATATATTTTTAAAGGATCTGTGGGACCCTGATCTTGACGGAGAGATGATGAAGGAACGACGGTATCATTTATGTCAGATTGATCGTCCTCGAAGACACTGAATCACTGACGAGTCTGACTGGTGACTGATGGAGAAGCCGAACAGCGAAACAGACTTTGCTTGGAGCTCTGTGTCCTTGTTGTTTAAAAAAAAAAAAAAAAAAAAAGGTCGAACATTCCTACAGAAGTTCATGTTGAGAATAAAGAATAAATCTGAAATACAAACGACTCCGCAGAGCAACAATATTTCACATTATAGAGGCAGATTGTTCCTGTTGATGGATGAGAGGAGGCTGACCTCTGCTGAGAGGGATGGAGGTCGACCAAGGTTTGTGTGTGTGTGTGTGTGTGTGTGTGTGTGTGTGTGTGCAGGTATCGAGGCAGGAAAAAAGATTTATAATAAAAAAACAAAAAAACCAACTTGTTCTTTATGCAGTTTCAGAGAAAAACAAGGCTGAAGATGAAGACGAGCTGCCTTCAGGGTGTGAAAACGACTCGTTTAACTCAACGATTCTCTGAAACTTAACAAAGCAGAAGACGAGACGGAGGCAAAACGTTATAAAAAAGACTTATAAAAACAGGATAAAGATTGCAGAGAGACGATCGAACAATCATACGCTGGGATAATTTGCTGCTCGGCTCGGTAATTGTTCACTCTGGTGCAGGAAGAAAGACAGAGAGAGAAAACTGATCTATCAGCCGTCAGAGTGTCTGCTGTGTTCCTCCGAACTGATGAATTCAGATTAGATTAGACTGACGCCCCGCTGATATTATTGGCCTTTTATTAAAACTCATACATCAGCCGTCAGATTGGATCGATATCAGTCAGCTGAATATTTTAGTTTTACTCCCTGCAAGAGTTTTTAGCTTCACTTTTCCAAATTAGCTTCACATGTTGAGAGTCAAACATTGAATATTTGTCATGTGCTTGGCGTGAAAATGGGTCGAATTTAAAGATTTTGAAAGCGGCCCGAAGCTGTAATTAGACCGCAGGGTGAAGCTCTTTAATTGACCAAACAGCCACACACACAGTCATAATAATCTACACCTGATTTTAAAAGTCAGTCAGTATATTTCAGCTGTGTGTTTTGTTGTCAGATGAGTTTCAGACGCCTCGGGGTCGGAGCTGTCGTCTCTGCATCAGTCTGAACCCTCTTAATGACCCGTCAGTCTGTCAGAAGGTCTCATCATCATTAAAAGTACAAAACTACATCATTTTCTTTCTCTGCAGTTTCTCAGAGACACAACAAATACGTAATCCAGACTGTTCTACAAAGAAAAACAACGTTTGAGTGACAGACGCCATCTAGTGGTCGTAGTAATTATGACCTGAAGCAGTGGCGCGGTTCAGATGACGACTGATTGAATGATTAGTCCATTAATTGATTAGCCGCCAACTATTTTGATACATGATTTATTGGTTTTGAGTCATTTTCAAAGCAAAAAACTCCAAATTCTCTGATTCCAGCTTCTTAAATGTGAATATTTTCTGGTTTCTTTAGTCCTCTATGACAGTAAACTGGACAAAACAAGACATTTGAGGATGTCGAAACACTGATCAACATTTTTCACCGTTTTCTGACATTTTATGGACCAAACAACTAATCGATTAATCAAGAAAATAACCAACAGATTATTTGTTAATAAAATAATTATTAGTTGCAGTTCTAACTTTAACCCAAACCACGATCTGTCCCTGAATCTAACCAAGTGGTTTTGTATCTAAGCTGAACCAGACCACAGCGGCGTCACAGTCCCGCCTACAATGATTGATTGACAGGTGATGTTTGGTAGAAAAAGCCTTGGAAATATGAACGTTTAGTAGGAAACAACATTGAACAGACACTCCGAGCTGCTGGCTCCAGCTGCTGTTTGTCCACCAATCAGCAGCCTCGATGGTTTGATTGACAGCAGGCCGGTCCTCCTCGGAGACGCTTGATTTGACAGTAATCATCAGCAGAGCGGGGGGCCCTCAGCGGGGCGACTAAGTCAATATGGCCGCCGGTCAGGGGGTCTGACAGAAATCTTGAATGAAATGAGGACCCTGGAGTGTGTTGCCATGGAAACCTGGGGCAGCTGTGACACCCCATCATGATGCTGTGATGGGAGTTCTGCCGAGCCGGACCTGAGTTTTGTGGAAGACGGTTAAAACTCCTCCAGGCATCTGTTTCATTTATTTTTATTTTCTGATCTGTACACCAGAATCTGGTTTTGTTGAACCGTTTCGTGGACTTTTGACTCTCCTAAGTCATCATCACAGTACGCACGTTACAACACAACCTCGCCGTGACCTAATCTGCTTCTCTACCAGCTGAGCCGTGAGGGGCTTCGAGCTACATCAGCGCTCACATACAGAATTATTCATGTGTACTTTTGAAAGCGTATAATTTTATGGCTAAAACCAGAGCGTGGAAGACGTCTTGGGGGATTAATTAAACCCAAAGACTCCCCAGAAACCTAAAAACCAAATGTTTAGGTTGCCTCCTCATTGATTATCTGAACTTACAGCCCGATGAAATATAGTCACATGTTGAAATGCTGAAAGCTGAGGTGCGGCAGGAAAATGTGACTTCATTGTCATCAGTATGACTCTCAGAAAGCAGACCTGAGGACAGTTTCTCTCTTTAACCTCGGGTTCACTCGAGGGAGGAAGATTTTATTTTTTAATAACAAGTCTGTGGTTTGAATTAAGAACACAGCTGCAGCTTTTAGCAGCTCAGATACAGTCCTCACTTACACCTGTGTCCCCCCAAAACCACCTCAAAATAATTCAATCCAACAGTGATTTGACTTTTTTTTCCTCAGTTAAACTTTATTTTGTTTATTCCACAAAGTAACTCGATAAATATGCAAAAATAATTACATGGATTGAGTCAACAACAATGAAGAATAGAGTCTGAAACCACAGTAGCAGCTTTGAAGTCCAACATTACATTTTACAGTGTTTACATCCCTGCTGTGGCTATACAGTAAAGAGCAAACATAACGAAACTACACACTGACACACACAAAGAGAAACCTTCTACAATAATTGTCACCAAACACAAAACTCCTTTGAAGTCAGTGTTCAGGACTGTAGAGGACAAAGACTCAGAGTCACACTGGGATGCACTTTACAGCTCTGAGAGCAGAATAACAACAAGCCTCTATTGTACAGAGCAGGACTGATGTGAATACATGTCCTTCACCTGTCTTCAATGCAACAACTCAAAAAGTTTTTTTAGGATTAACTGAAGGATCAAGTGTCCGTATGTCTCACAGGCATGAAGAGCTTTACTGAAGTCACCGTTTGACTGAACAGGAACTAAACTCAGGAGGTGAAAGTCACTTTTACACACCTGTTTGTGTTCCCGTCACGTCTGATAAACCACAACGATCCAGCAAATTAGATCAATAATGTATTAAAATGTTGTGGCTTTGTGTTTGAGATGCTATTTGAAACCTTATTACCAGACAGAAAATCTCCACAACATCAAGATCTGCATGACAATAATGTAAAGTACAAATGTACTCGATTATCTACAACCCCAACAACCGTCATGTGGTCAGAGTGTAGTAACACCAGCATACAGGACTAACTCTCCCTCTGGGCTCATTTATCTTAAAACTGAACTCCAGACTTTTCCTCTGAGAGCAGCAGGAAGCAAGCGACCGCAACTGCATATCACCTATATAAATAAAAAAATAAAACCGAGGAAGTTCCAGCGTGTTAACGCAGGGGTTCGTTTGACATCACGGGATCGATTGTGCAGACTTGACCTCGATACTCTCGCTCCGTTCTCGATGCAGAGATGGCATGAAATTAATCTTTAAAGAGACTTCGGCCCTCCTGATTGCAGGACTAATCAAGTGAACTGACCCGTTCTCCGTCCTCTCTGTCGTCTGTTTATTCCCTCGCTGCTCTCTGCTCCTGTGTGGCTGTTGATTATCCACAGCGCTGTAAAGTCTGGACTGCTGACTCACAGCACTGTCACACTCTGCAACTTAAAAGGAACATTTTACAGATAATTCTGTTATGTAACATCCACAGCACTAATACTGATTTATTATATTATTCATTTGTTCATTTATTCATGTGCTCAGAACTTTTTAGCCAAGCTAGTGATGTTGCTTATGGTCCAGACTGAAATATCTCAGCAATTATTGGATAGATTGCCATTAAATTTGGTACAAATATTCACGGTTCACAGATAATGAATCTCAACTGAGTTTAGTGATCCTTCAACTTTTCCTCTAGCGCCACCATGAGGTCAACATTCATGGTTTTAAAAGGACCAGTGTTTAAGATTTAGTGGCTAACAGTGAAGTTGCAGATTGAAGAGACTGAATACACCCCCATCCCCTGAGGTGGGTAAGAGAACCCACGGTGGCCACGTGAAAGGTCCTCTCTAGAGCCACTGTTTGGTTTGTCAGTTCTGGGCTACCTATGTAGATATAAAGGGCTCATTCTAATGCAACAAAAACACAATGATTCTTATTTTCAGGTGATTATACACTAATGAAAACATACTTATGAATATTATATTCCATTTCTGCCAATAGATCCCCCTTCATCCTACACACTGGTCTTTTAAGATTATAAATAACATCACCGCCTCTTCAGGCCATATCAGTCGTTTCCAGTTCTCTGGTGGGTTTGTCCTGTTTTAACCCCTGTTTCTGTCACACACCCCCCCTTCCCCAATCCCCACAGGGAACATTATTCTCACCCTCCTTTCCTGTCTGCAGTTACCTTGCCTCCAGCTCGCTCTCTGTTTTTTTTTTGTTTTTTCCTATTTGTCTCTTTGCGTTTCCATATTTCAACACCAAACCTCATCTCACCATGTAATCAGCACTTTGGCCTCTTGTTTGGTTTCGTTATTTTCAATTAAAATGAATGACACACGTTATGGATTATCACTGCCAGTTATTATTGTAATGTCACACAGACAGTTCAATTATGTTTGTGTCTCAGTTAAAGAAATATTGTGTTATGTTTTAACTTTTTTTTATTCATTTATGAATCATTATCGGTTTCTATTTTCTCACCAGTCTGTTTCATGTTTGTCTATCAGGGGTGGACGCGTGTTTTCTTGCTCCTGATTGCGATCCAAATCCTTTGATATTTATATCTGCAGATACAAAGTCTGATACAATATTTATCTAAAGGATAAGTCTGGTGATTTTTCTGAATGTCAACCAATGTTACATACAGAGCCAAACCAACAATGAACTGATCTACTAACAAGTATTGTGTGTGTATCAAAGCCTGATTATTCTTATTCCTCCATTGTTGTCCAAAAACCTATTAAAGACACATCAGTGAGCCACACCGCTGCACTGGGTCACATGTTTCTTCATCATGAAGAGTTTGATTATGTTAGTTTGTTTAGAAACAGCTCCAAAGACTAATAACAGCATCATATTTTCAGTCTCTAGAGAGTAGTTCTGTGTAAGGCAGACACCACTGAACTGTTTCATTTACAGCTTTGTTATCTTGTTGGGTTACATATCACAACCTCTTGACTTTGTATCATATACTGTACGTAAAGATGGACGTAGATGCAGCTTATAGTCAGCACCATCTTTTCTGTTTGGAGCCAGGACTTTCCAAATAAGGAGCGGCCCGCTACTTGGACCGAAGCTAACGCTAGTTTACTGGGAACATCAAGCGCTGCACAATTGGGCTAACATTAACTATATTAGTTCAATAGTGCTAACAGGGAAGGTATCGTGATTGTTAAACTTAGTGAAATATTGCAACAATAGTCGGACTCAGTGTGAGTCCAGGAGCCGACTGTCAATCACAGCTGTCAATCATCACCCACACAGCAGACATCAAAGCTACTATAAGTCTTCAAATCTTATTAACGGAGCAATAATTTCCCAAATGACCACCAGCACACTTATTAGAGGGCCTGAATTTAGAGATTGAGACCAGAATGACTCATTGAAAAAATGATTTACTTAGTATTTCTAGAGAGAAGTTGAGGCTTTTTGAATGGGAGTCGGTTGTAGCAGCTAGCTGCCGTCGGTGGAACGTTAAGATACTTCAGACTCAAGACATGGTAGCTGCTGCTTGCTTTGTACTTAAGTTATTTAGAAAGTCAAGAGGTTGTGATATGTAGCACAGCAAGCTAGCGAGCCACATTCCTGCACATGCTCAGTGGCGTCTGCCTTACACAGAACTACTCTCTAGAGACTGAAAACGTGATCACTGTTATTAGTCTTTGGAGCCGTTTCTAAACAATCTAACGTGACCAAACTCTTGATGATGAAGGAACATGTCACCCAATGCAGCAGTGTGTATACACAGCACTTGTTAGTACATCAGTTCATTGTTGGTTGGACTCCGCACATGAGATTTGTTGAAAAGGAGAGAAATCGGCAGTCTTAACCTTTAAACTCAATTTTCTTCCAACACAATACAGCTGCAGTGCTTTGTTAGGCTGCAGGAGGCTGTTGAAAAGCCTCTTCATCACTAGCATGACAAAGTGCTGAAGTTCAGGTTCATTTTTCAACCGACAGCATACTTTTGGTTTACCTTCAACAGTCTTTAGAGCAAGAAAAACATTTTAAAAAAAGCAGATACATCAGGACAATCATCAAAGTTTCACAACCACACACAACTTTCATTAACTCAACAAACACAATTAAAATCTCATCATCAGTGAGAGCAACGTTCACCCCCGAGGTAAACATGATGGGTTTCAGTGCAACAGGAGACAGAAGGCTGCAGGTTGTTGGTTTGAATGCTCGACACTTCTTACCCCAACATCATCTGTCCTCACAGACTCAAAGAACCACTATTAAAGCTCATCATTTTTAATTTGCTTCTCTCTTTTCATTACACCTCAGTTGTATATATAAATGTATACTTTGCTGCAGGCAAAGTTCAGCAGTTTTAAATCACAGTGGAGCTCAAAATGCTCCCAGTGATAGACATCGAAGGAAAAAAATGCAGTTTAGCTGCAAATATGATCATGAAATGGTTGATATTCATGTCTTTTTATCTGGTTCCCTTATGGACTTTTGTATTGATTTTAAATTTTACCCTTTTACAATTTAATAGCATAAATTCCTTTTAAAACAGATATATATTTTTGGGACAATACAAAAAACAGAAAGAATTAGCCATAACAATTATTAGATGACACCAGACTGTATGCTCTGTGTAGTTCAGTTTCCATTTAAAAATTAAAAAATAAAAACTGAAAATTGTAGCTATTTAATTTTACTGAGCTGTTTAAAATGTTTCATGTAAACACGACTGTGCTTTGTAAAATTACAAAGTAGAAAATCTGCATTGTTTGAAAATTGTGTCAAAAAAGGTTCAAAATCTTAATTTTTCAATGTTCTGACATATTAAATATAAACTTTTTTGTAATTCAATTTTTTATTTTTTTTAATTGAAACTGTATTTATATGACTCTTTACCTCATGTTTTCTGATCAAAAAATACATAAAAATGTGCAGATGATCACAGTTATGTCTAAATATTATACATTTTTTTAAAATTACTGTTTTGATCTATTATTGATGATATGTTTAATTGATTAGCATTGCATGGATCCCTTTACCTGCCACATTGTTCGGCTCATATATCATAAAAAATACATTTAAAAAAAATTGACGGTCAACATTTTTATCTGATTTTACAATGTTTTATTATTGACTTTTTTTTATTTTTTGATTTGAGAACTTTTCAGTAAACAAACATTAAACAAAGCAAAATAATAATATCTATCATTATATAATAACAATAGTAATAGAAAACCATTATGCAGCATTACACAGACCACGTTTTTCCTGATCATAAATCATAAAACTTAATTTTAAAAGACTGATGATGATTTTTGTCCTGATGTTTCAATACTCTATTATCTTTTTTATTTTATGGAAACTCCCTTTTGACCCTTTTTGTTCCCTTGTTTTTTTTCTGTTCACAAATCATAAAAAATGAAACATTTGCTGACACATTTTTAAAATTTGTGAGAATTTTTATAAAATTCAAAAAGTGTTTCCTGCTGATATACTCTCGTTACGTCTAAAACAGCATTCAGAAAATAATAGAGCTAATAATCTTAGCACTAAAACTGGATACTAAAAACCATTTTACACCAAAATTAGCGCGTATATGCAGGTTTTGCAGGTTTTTTCCTTTTCCCACTGCCAGCAGACTACCTTTCCTTTCCATTTTTTTCTGGTGTGTCATGTTTTACATCATGGCTAGCAGCCAGTTAGCAAGGCTGGCAACGTTAGCATAGCTGTGCCGTGCTGTGTGTAGCTCATAGACTGTATAAAAATAAGGTGTAGCTGCAGTGTTTACTGGTTTAACAGCACCATACTGGGCAGGTCAGGTGTGTTTACGGTGTTTGTGTGACATCACATCACCGATATAAAGTTACACAGCTGACAGACTTTTAGCCTAGCATGCTAATCCTACATAAACATACATCTCTCTGTAATACAGAGATCAGAGCTGATAAATACTGAAAAATACTGCTGATTGTACCTTTTCACACTGAAGACAAAAGCTAGATGTTAGTTTTTGTCCCATGTGAAAGGGGCTTAAGATATAATATATCACAAGATAATTATATAACATAACAATAGAAAACTTGATCAGCACCATAAATCTGAACTAATGAATCATTTTCTTCAGGAGGATTTATTGACCTCAGATCAGATTCGTCATGTACAGTGTGGTTCCTTCTATCTCTCTCTCTCTCTCTCTCTCTTTCTCCTTCCTGAGGGCGATCAGCAAATCAGTCACACCTCGCTCGCCCATCAAACCATCCATCTCTCTCTCCCTCCAGTCATCCATCTCTCCGCTGCCACCACCGCCGACGTGACGATGAGGGAGGTAAGAGCGAGCGACCTCACACTTCCATCTGCACCGCTGACCCCTCCGTCCTCTGACAGACACGTCTTTGTGTTTTAGTGCACGGAAACGAGACAGATGCCGACTGGAAGCAGCAGGAGGTTGATGTTAACGTGGTCATGTGACACGCATGTATTGATCTGCCCTTTCTCACACACGTAGACATTAAGAAAAGAGTTATATATGTATGATTTTATGTATAAATGATTCAGAGATGAGATGTTGTATGAAGTACAGATGAAATGTTTGGTTTTTTACTTCCTCTCATTTGTTTTAGGATGCTCCTTTTTGTTGTGAACAATTATCTTCACTATCTGATTTTCTCCATTAATCGATTAGCTGTTTGGTCTTTAAAATGGTGAAATTGTATGATTGTTTGTTTTTTCCATTTCAAATATCATTTTCCATTAAAAAATAAACATTTAAAAATTAAATTCAAATTGAAAAACACTCAGATTTTCTTCTTTTCAATTCAACATTTTTCAATCCAACACACCATGTGTAGAAAAATTATTTGTAAATTATTTAAAAGTCTAAAATCATGACTTGACACTGATCTGACAGATTGAAAATATTTTCTATTATTGATTTATTATTTTTTAAGTGGAAATTTTATATTTATATACATTACAGATGCATTTCTCTGATCAGATATATTTAAACAACGCTATATGCTAGCAGCTCTGTGAGGCTGTACTTTGATGTGTTGAGCTAAATGCTAACATCAGCGCGCTTTTGTGTCCGTACAATTATTTATTGAAACAAAGACACTCACATCTAGTTAAAGTAGACTACAACCATGCTAGCTGCTCTGTGAGGCTTGTGCTTTGAGCTAAATGCTAATGTTAGCACGCTAACATGCTCACTATGACCAAGCTAACATGCTGGTGTTTAGCAGGTGTTTGTCATGTTCTCCTTTAGTTTAGTGTGTCAACATTAAGAACTAATGTTTACATTAATGTTATATGGGAGAGATGCTAAAGTATGTTTACTACTCGTGAGCGTTCAAGTCACAGAACAACTCGAGACTGTTGTTGTCAAGAACTGAACGGCTTGGACTCAAATCGAGACTAACACAGTATGCAAGTTCAAAAAACAGTCCTTTAATTGCAGCAGGGTCAGTACACAGATGACCAGTCAGTACAACAAGATAATCCAAATCCGTAGGCAAAAGGCGAAGTCAAAGACAAAACAGGTCAGGAACTATAAGGCTTACTAGGGAAAAAGGCTGGAACGCTGACACTAAGGAACAAGATGAACTGGCACAGAAGGAAGGGAACACTGAGACTATATACACTGGGGGAGGGAAGACAACGAGACACAGGTGCAACACATTAGGGCAGGGCAGGTAATCACACGGGAGGGAGACACATGAAGGGCAGGAAGTGAAGGACCTGGAACGAGACAAGAGGTGAGTAT
This sequence comes from Thunnus maccoyii, assembly GCF_910596095.1. NCBI lineage: Eukaryota > Metazoa > Chordata > Actinopteri > Scombriformes > Scombridae > Thunnus > Thunnus maccoyii. Next base: position 24,517,498 of record NC_056554.1, read on the forward strand.
CAAAATAAAACAGGTACAAGTACAAGACAAAGAACACTGGGAGAAACAAAAAGAGCTTTCCAGCCGGGGCATGACAGTTGTAGGATTACAAAGACGTTCAACTGAGGATTAAAGACACTGCATTCACAAGATAAAACCATATCCAGTCAGTGTGGGTTTAGTCATCTTGGATGATGGACTCTGGCTGATGTTTGGTGCCTAATTTTCAGACACTTTCATATCATGAAGCACAAACATATCAGATATATTGAGTTTCCTAGTTCAGTTCAGTTGCAACTTGGATTTGGATGTAAAGGGTATTCAGTTGGTTTCAATCTACAACCTCACTGCCAAATCTTACATACTGGTCCTTCAAGACTGAGGACTTGACTTTGCCAGTGTCTGTCATCCCATCATGTCAGGATTGGTCAAACTAGCATTGGTAACAGTAAAAATGTCAACCAAAACCAGTTTAATTCCAATTTTGCAGCGATAAATGGATTCACTCATGATTATTTCACATAGAGTTCAACTTCAATGAAATGATTAATGTGACCATTTTTGTCATTTCTTCCATTTCCTGTTTTTCCTCTTAACTTCTGGTAGCAGCGTAACGGTTTCATATCAATCTGCTCTGCTCGAGTATAAACTGCTGCACAGAAGAAGAATTGTTAACAGATGCGAGACGAGAGCTGATAATCTAAATACAGAACGTCTCTTGAATAAACTTTGTTTACTTTTTGTCCCTTTGATTATCAGTTTCACACGGCGGCTTCATGTAAAACTTTGCGTCTTTCAAAAAGGGGAAAAAATAACGAAGTTTTCATTCTTCCTGCTGCTTTTTTCATGTCTGAAAGCGTCTCTTCTCCGAACTCTCTGTGCACATGAAACAGGCTTACAATGTTCAGACATCTTTTCCTAATGAGAGATCTGTTTTTACATATTTGTGTTTGTGATGGTTTTGGTTAAAATAAGTACTTCGTTAGGGGACGATCGTGGTTTTACAGTCTCTTAATTAAATCGGGAAAACACTGAATTGGGGTTACTTTTCAGGCAGAAATATATTAAATCTAGTCTACAAAGTACTGGAGGCAGCTGTGGTGTGTAAAATGCATCTGTGGTCTCGGAAAAAAAACATAATTACCCAAAAAGGAAAAAAGGACACGACCTCAGTGTCCTCAATAGAAGCTACAGTCATGGTTCCCACTTCGATTCCCTTCAGGGACCTTTGTTGCATGTTGTTAATCCCCCAATCACCCCGTGTTTCCTGTTCCTCTTTACCGTCTATGTCCTTTAAAGGACGGGTTTACTGTTTTGTCCTAAAACAACAGTCAGGTGTCCAAATGAACACTGAAACATGTTTTTCTTGCTGTAATCATTCCTCCTGTTCATAAAGACTTTATGAAGCTGATATGAAGCTTCAGCGTCCAAATGAGTCAAATCAAGTAGATATCTTTCAATGTTTCAGTCTTTTTAGTGCCAAAGTCCCTCTTTTTGTTACTATACTTCCCTTTTCCAAACACAAAGAGGGAATTTGATGCTAAATGTGTCAGATATCCACTTGATATGACTAACTCAGACTGCTGAAGCTGAATATAAGCTTCACATCAACTTTTAAATGCATTTTTGCATAAACTCGTCCTGAAAATAACAACATACAGCATGCCTGGGAGACACATATAGTGATATGCCATTAAATATGCCAAATGGTTCAAAGAGTGTAGAAAATACAAATCTATAAATCTCTAAATAGTTCTGTCTGTGTCTCACACATCCTATTAAATTCAACATTTTATATCCGTCAACTCTGCAACCTTTTCTCTCCTTTTCATTGCACATAGGATTATAAATCACCCGCCGACACCGACTCCATAAAACATGTTCACGTCTGCTACCATCAGGGCTGCTGCCAAAACGAAACACATGAAGCACACACATATTTCAGCCGGACCAGACCACATTATCTCCCGTCAGAGGTAGTAATGCTTACGCTTTTGTCAGTCACACGGCGCTGCTTTCATCCTCAGTTTGTGCTTCTGAACTCTTTTAAAGTCGAGCCAAAGTTGAACGGCGAGCGCGTCTGAATGAAACAATGGAAGAAAAACATGGTCTTCTGTAAGGACATGATGACTCACCCAGCCACTTGAGTAGATGGACTTTCCACTCCATTTGCCAAAAGTAAGACTGACACAACTACTGGTGTTTTTACGAGTAAAGATTCACCCAAGGATTCGCCGCCATCTCTCCCCAAGAAACACTAAGAGTGGCCTCCAAATGTCATCTGGAGTGTTCTTGACTCACCTCATCAAAAAAAAGTGCCCACGCTGTCTGTCTCTGAGGATTACGGCTGGATCGGAGATTTGAAGTGTTATTCTGTCTGAACTCAGACTGTTGTTGATGTGTTTTTGTGCTGCTTCACTACAGAGTTTCATACCTGCTGCTGACATATAACTGACATGCAGAAAGAACGAGGCGATACTTAGAAATATCTTCTGTTTCTGGTTTGATAGTTTTATGATGGTTTATTCTTTGGATTTTCAGTCTCAGTACTTTTCATTGGCTTTCTTATCTTTGTCTGTTCAGCCATTATTGATAAATGAATCTGAAAAATGCCGTATTATATTCCCACAGCTCAAGCTCTTCAAATGTTTTGTTAGACAAACAGTCCAAAACCCAAAGATATTCTATTTACTGTCATATATGAAACAGAAAAGCTGCATATTTTCACATTTAAGAAGCTACAACCGGTGAATTTTTGCTATTTTTACTTGTCAACAGTTAACTTATGATCAAAATATTTGCAGATTTTTTCATATTGTCTAATGACTGATGCCTGTATCCTGAATTCTGAGAAAAGTTTCTGAACAATTTTGTAAGCAATAAGAACCAAACAACAAACATATACTGTTATACAGTATATATATATATATATTTGTCATTCAAGTGAAACCAGATACAAAACAGTGTAACGTTTGTGTTTAAAATGAGTGAAATTGTGTTTATACTGAATTTTGATGTCACTTTTGCCACTGTGGACAGACCTGTACTTCTATTTCAAGCAAGACATTTGCAAAATCTCTGACACTGAATCACAACTCTGATGCTGAACCGAACTAAACACGAACGCAGCAACAGTTCTGGGCTTTATGGTGACTTTAAAGTTGTTGCCACAGATGGAATCGCAGGTCATGTGATGCATTTTGGCAAAAAGACATTTCAACTATAATAAAAACAATTTACTGAGTATTGCAAGTACTCCAAAATGAGGTTCAGGAAATATTAAAAATGTAGCTGTATCAGAATATATTTGTCATATAATAGTAGTACTAGTAATAGTAGTGGTAGTATTAGTGGTACTAGTAGTAGAAAAATACAAAATAAACAAGTTTATGATATCTTTCTTTTCAAAGAGGTGAGTTTATGTGCTAAAAGACAAATGCTAACAGTCCGAGTAGCTAACATTTGTTAGCTAGCTATGATGTTAGACACCGTTTTCCATCCTGCTTCTCTCCAAACCAACCTAATTTTCTTTCCTTTAGTTATCACAGTAAACATTTATTTAAACGCCTGTTTCTTCTGAGAAAATTCCAGTAACATGATACAACTTTAGCTAATAAATTAGCAATCTCAAATGTATGCTAATTGTTTGCTGGCTAACGCAGCTTCAGTTTTGACTGTAAATGACACCAGAGCAGTGCTCAAAAACCTCATCATGGAGAGACCATAAAATTGATTGTGATCTTGATTAAAAAACATCCTTTGTCTGCAAAAAAAGATGTGAAAATATGGCTGATAACCGTTTTTTTTAGTCAAATCTGACAGTTTTAAATCATCTTAACCAACAAACTTCCTGTATTGTAAATATAATGACTTGTTTTAATACTATTTTTTGTCAAATATTAATATCGGTGCCAATCTTGGGAACCTTATCCATAAAATATGTGAATCCAATCCAAGTTGTCACTATTTTATCATTAATTTAATAAAACTGCATCACTTTTCTGAGATAATGACTCTTCATTGTGGCACAGAGCTCTTTGGTTAAAACCCTTAATGTTCATCAGCAGCTCTGTTTGGCCGACATCAACCCGGAGCAAAGCCTCATCTCAGGAATAAACTCTGAAAACCGCAGAGAATCTCTCCACTTAAGGAAAATGAAAAACGCAACACCAGCTGCTTAACCGACTCCATAATCTCCGCTGTGCTCCGAGCGCAGAAAAAAACCAGAGAATCTCCTCAAGTTTTGTGCCTCTGCGGGGAACTGCCCAACTCCCGCTGAGTCTCAGCTCAGAAACATGTTGTTTCTTTGCTCCGGGACAGCTGCTACAGCGGATTTACTGTCAGAGCACACAATCACAGACAGGAAGAGACCTGAATGACTGTTGCACCCAAATATCCTCGGTTTAACTGACGTCTAGTAGACTATTACCTCCTGAATTATATTGTGATCAATGTGAAGCTGTTCAGTATACATTCCTGTGTCTGTAAACTATTTTAAGAGAACCAGTTTTCCTTTTAAGTAGCTTTAATCTGACAGTATTGTATCTCAGCTCTTTATTTAAGCCGTATGATGTTTACACTGAGTGAAATATCCAAACCCAAGACTCCATGTTTTAATGGCTCCATATTCTAGATCACTTACACATCATTTTATGCACATTTACCCCTAAAATTCAACCTGGCATTTATCTTTGGAACAGTCAGAGTTAACAGTACGTCCACGTTACAACCACAATGTTTCCTTAAATGTAACTATATTGTAGTTTCCTTGCACAGATATTGTAGAAAGTGAGATTTTTACCGGTGTTTATATTTATTTGTTATTATTCAATGTTTTTATAAAATCATTTGCAACAATTGCTACAATCTTAGCTTCTTTGTGTAGCTTCAGTAACTGATCTGCTTTCCCAGCTTCATCGCTCAGTAAACAAACAGACGCTGAAACATGTTCAAACTTTATATTTGTACAGATCCTGATGAGACGGTTCACAGCTGTGAAATGACTGAAACGTCAGTGTATCTTCACATTAAGGACTTTAACCTCTAAACTTACAAAGAAAGATGAAAGTGAGACATTAAATTCATTTAACAGGTCGTTACTGTCACTGAAACTGGATCCACCAGCGAGACTATTTCTGTCTCACACAAGTAAAATAAATACCTGCTTCAGTGCCTTTAAGAAATACATCACAGGAACATTTTACTCTGTTTTTATTCAAATAAATTGTGTATTAAAGATCTAGTATTATAAAAAAAACTGGCAAAAATCAGACTGAAAAGAGAAATAAAGCAAACTTGTAGTTGACAGCTGGGATATAAATTTATGAAGGATGTGTGGAAATTAGTTTTTAACCAGTTTAACCAGTTGAAACCTCATTAGAGACAACGAGACGAAGTGAAAGAACTTGCAGACTATTAAGCCGCTGAAAAAGCTGTTTGTTGCTCTGATAACAGTTTTATATTTCTGACTATCGAGTTACAGAGAACGAAAAAACAAACCAATAAAACCATCAGGATTTCTTTAACAACCTTTTGATGCTCGCAGTCAATAAAACAGTCAGTTCACTGTGACTTCAAGAGGTGCTTTTGACACCGTCTATAAAGTCAGATTTTCCAAATAAACTGGAGTCCACAGAGCTGCTGCAGGAAGAAGAGAAGAAGAAAAACAGACACGTTTCCTTCACTTGAAAGAGTTTTGGCTGGAAAATAAACTGAAAAGCACCGAATCTCAGAATATTTATTACTGTCGGTGTGTCCTGCAGTTTACACTAGGGCTGCAACTATTGATTATTTCCTCAATTAATCAATTAATCAACTTTATAAGACATCAGAAAACAGTGAAAATGCCCGTTTTAACTTTCTGAAGCCTAAAGTGACTTCAAACGTCTGATCAACAGTCCAAACTCCAAAGAAATTCAGTTTCCTATCATATAGACAAAGAAAAGCTTAAAATTCTCACCTAAATATTGTTTTAAAAAAGACAATTATCAAAATAATTTCCGATTAATTTACTCTTGATCGACTAATTGATTCTTTGACTAATCTTCAAAGCTCTAAGTCAGACGTTTCTACTCTGACAGCTACTTAATTAACAGTTACATGTCCGTTACAACAGTCAGAAACACAAAGATGTTGACTTTACTATCTTGGAAAACTAGCAAATATTTGAGAAGCTGGTAGCAGCAGTGAACTTTTGACATTTTAATCCGTTATTAGAGCTTCGTTGGATCGTCGTCGGCCTCTGAGACCTCAGATCTTGTTCTCTAACAGCCACTCATGGAAACCTTGAAAAGATGTTCAGTCCTTTATCTCCTGCAAGATTCCTGAACCAGTGATTTGCGACAATAAAACTACAAACACTTATTGAGTAACACTAATAACCAAACAATAAAAACCTGTGACTCATCACGTCAGACGGAGAAGTGCTGGGAAAAAGAAATAACAGCTGAGGAGCGAGGTGGGGATTTGTTTTTTTAAGATATGTGAGAGGTGCTTGTGATGAACGGATGTGAAGCCTTTTCCTGAGGAGATGAGTTCAAAACAACAGAAGAAGAAGAAGATAGATAGAGAGAGAAACGGCGACGTGGGTGGCTGAGCTTTCACGGCTGCTGCCAGGAGAAGAGATTCCTCCTGACTGCTCTTTATTTATTGAAATTTATTGAAAACTTACTGATACGGGGTACAAATCCTCCACACTAGACTCCACATCTCCAAACATACAAACCATAAAACAAAAATACCACAATGCACTTATTTAGAATCACAATAATTTCATAAATAACTTTACGTCCTCAATACATCACCGCCGCTGCTAAAATGCAGCGAAGCGCTGCCCCTCAGGGCGACTCTGATCTGCTCTGCCAAGATAACAGAGACTCCCTGAGACAAAAACACAAATTCAGATGTTTTCTGAGCCCCGGCTGACTGCGACTCTCTGGAACGACTTTATCACACTCAACTGACAGGGAGGAAAACTGTTTCGCTTAATGCTTCACATTGTGTATCTGAGCTGCTTAAACACACCGACTCCTCTGTGTAATTTCCCCGAATCTCTATCAAATGTTTCCCAAACGGAGCGCCAGTCACACAGGAGTGTTTAGCTTCTGATATCAATACATCAAACGGATTTTTCAGCTGCATACCTGCTGTATCTGTGCCGCTAAAATAGATCAACTTTGTCTACTTTAAACCTCTGCCAGAGTCTTGTAAATATGTGTCACACAAGGATAAAAATAAGGTATATTTACAAGACTGGCTGTGTCTCACTTTGTCACACTGCTTTGTGTTTGGTATTAAAGGGTCAGTCCACTCAAATGACTGTACAGAGAAACATTTTTTCACTTTCCACCAGTGGTGTCACTGCATTGAAATAAAAGTAATAACCTGCTGTCACAGAGTGAATCCTGTCAAAGAAAAAAATGTTAATTATGATAAAATAATAAAGAAAAGTCAAACTTTTGACTCACTAAATCAAAGTAATGAGATAAAAAAAAAATCAAAATTATGATAAAAGATGAATCAAAAATTTTACTTTGTAAAAATTTTGACTTTTATGTCCCAATTTGGACTTTTTTCTCATAATTTTGTTTTTTTGTATCTCATAATTAAACTTTTTATCTCATAATCTTAATGTATTGTCTCATAATCATGTTAATAAGACTGAACTCTGCAGAATAATCAAGACTTCTGAAGTTTTTGACATTTTTGCCTGATTTCCTGCATATTGAGTGTAGTTACTCTTTAAGAAAGTCTTCAGTTTACAGTCGTGTATATGATGTATGTAGACGTCCAAATGTGTTAAACTTTTCTGTCATGCAGACAGTCAGTTGTTCCATCATTATGGTCCAGACTAAAATATCTCAACAACTACTGAAGGGATTTGCTACAAACATTCATGGTTCCCGGAGGATGAATCTGGCAAACCTTTGATTTCCCCCCTAGCGCCACCAGCAGGTCAAAGCTTTTGTTTATTCTGTAAAATATCTTAACATCTACTTGATGGATTGGAACAAAATTTGGTACAAACATTCATGGTTCCCAGAGGATGAATCCACATGACTTTGGTGATCCTTTGGCTTTTCCTCTAGCGCCACCATGAGGTTGTTATTGTCAGGTTGGGGAAGCTGGAGTGGACCCAAACGCAGAGGCCAGAACTCAGATTTGATGAAAAAAATCTCCTTTAATCGAGGATGGTCAAGAACAGGCAAACAGAGCTGAACAGAACTAGCAGAAGAAACAAAACGAATGATCCAACAAAGACTCAACTCAAAACCAGACCTTAAATACAGACTAAACTAATCAGGGAATAGGGAACAGGTGACGAGAGTTGGCCGATATTAAGTTTATTTAGAGAACCCGTAACATAAATAAACACTTGGATAAGGTTCTTATAATATCCAATAAATATACTGGGCCGCATGTTTTACAGCTGAAAAATGTCACAACTCTCTGGTTGGCAAATTAAAGAGATATTACACTGTTTCAAACATGTTTTTGACATTTCAGTTTCTTGTCATTTATCACCCGACCTGCACCCATACGGATATATCTGTAATGAGCTAATATTGGCCGATTTATCAGTCGGGCTCCAATCGGCATTGTCATTGTGAGCATGTTATCATATGTTAGCATATAGCTCATCATTACAGCCTTACAGAGCAGCTAGCATGACTGGAGACTCTCAGTCTTGCTCCTTCTATTTTTATATTTTTACATTTACATTTATTATTTTTACATATAATATTTGCAGTAGGTTCTAGCCAGTTGTTGCTTGTCTCTCTATGTCAGACTTTAAATTCAGGGAAGTTTCTCACACCCTACAACTCTCAGTCAAGGTGTCCTTGACAGAGTCACATAAACAGGATTTGGCAGCTGTGGGCAGCTCCCAGAAGTGAATCTGTCCATTTGAGTTAAGCCAACTTTTCCTGGTTAAACAAAAGGCAGACAGTGATGGAACGTATTCCACTGTAGGTGACAAACTTTCACTGAGCGTTTGAAGGTTTCAGCACCACGAGATCACACGAGAATCCATCTTTTCAGGCTTCAAGTTATGCACTTGTGGCTGAACCCTTATCTGAACCATCGGCGTCCTATGAGGAACTACACAGGACGAGGATAGACAGATGGTTCAACCAATCACCTGCCAAGTATTCTTTGAAAGTACCTTCCCATTTCCAAATAGTTTTCCGAGGATGACCTCTCAGATGTTTCTGTGTAACAAACCATCTGGTGCGTCAGGTTATGAATCTTCAAATTTAACCAAAACACAGCCACTGAAGTGCAGAAAAGGCTAATAAAGCATCAGCAGAACATCACAACAAGACAACAGATCAGTGACGACTCCATCTGTTTCTTCTTCACGCAGACACACACACACACACAGTTAGAGAGTACACACATAACCATTGACACACAACAGACACAAACACCTCCCAAAGTCCCTCGCTGCGACAAAACAGCTTCTCATTCAATCCTGGGATAGATATAAGCTCTTTATCTGCCTCATTTTCTTAGACACAGACACACACAGAGGCAGAAATAAGCCCATGCACACACACACAACACACACACAAACCCTGACACAGCTCGAAGTTTGATAGAAACAGCCAGAGGAGCTGTGCGGAAGCGGCTGGATGAATACCAAACAGCTGGGTGTCTGACACTGAACTTCACTTTACAACTCACTACTACAAAATAATGACCAGATCTCCTGCAGGAGCTGCTCATGTAAATAAAAAGACTGCCAGGAAAGCTGTCAAAATTAAGGCATCATGCTGTGTGAAGTGCGTTTTTCCACGCATGGTGGGTCATCCGGATAATGGGGCAGTTATTCTCACATCATGCTTTGGGTGCCGTATTGTTAAAAGGAAAGATAAAAACTCCATTACCTTTGAAAAGTCGTCATTATTTTTGTGTTTTTATGATTATCTGGTGGCACTAAAACGTCCAGAAAGGGTCTACGAAGCATAACAAATCTGATGATGTCACTGTCGGGTGAAATTTAGAAATTCTGATTGTCAAAGATAATTTTCTTTGGAAAACATCTGCATCGTTAGCTGCGAACAATTTTAACACAAACACATTTAAACACCCTGAAAGTTATAATTATGAGCTCCACAATTTAGAGTTTAGTCTCAATTAGATTTACATTCATAAATCAATAAACAACACTAAAAGGCTGTAGCCGCATGAGGCTTTAACGCTCATTACACACTGGGAAAACAAATTTTATGGTGATGAAAAAAGAAAACGGCAAACGATAAAAAGTCTGGTGCTTGATGGTGAATGTATGTAGAAATGCTGCCTGCAAGTCAAAAGCCAGGGCGTCAACCCACGCTGGACGCTTCGTCTGAGAGACGTTCTCTTCTACCTTTCTGACGAGCTGACGTTGCTTCATCCTAATGCCCATAAACATGCGTCCATTCTGTAGTCTTGGTTGCTAAGGTGGTTGCTAAGGTGTCTCCATGTGTTGTTAAGCTCCAACATGTACGGATGGATTTGAGAAGTTGACATTTGGAGTAAAGAAGGAGAAAAAGAAGTGAAATCCTGCTGCTATAGTTTGTTTACGTAGCCTCCGGAGCTTCGGAGGAAGCTTCCTGAAAGCTGACCAATCAGAACAGAGTGGGCTCATCAGGAGGCCGGACCTTAAAGAGACAGGAGCTAAAACGGCCTGTTTCAGACAGAGGCTGAACTGAGGGGCTGCATAAAGGACCAGTAGAAGATAAATAAGGAGTTTTTTTTACTGTAAATAATGCAAAGATATTCCAGCAGAGCCCCAGAATATAAATATATGTAACTTTAAAGAAGGTTCAACAAAAACTGAACACGATAACCTTGAAGAAGGTGGGATTTAATGCAAGGCTGTTGTATTAAAATGCATTAGTTTTAGCTATGTGTACTGAATAAACTCGCAACAACTCTTCCAAACTGTTAGCAGGATTCTCCCAGAATGCACTGCTGCACGTTGGCATGTGTCCTTGTTTGTTAGGCAGTTGTACAACACAGTGTGAGCTCCGCTGTATAATCATCTGGACACTGCTCAGCCTCTCATTATGTTATTTCATCTCTCTCACTTCTGACGCCTCTCAGTATCAGAGTGTTTGATATGTGAGACTTCAAGCTGGTACAAACTTATAATCAATTATTAAAGATCCCCTCATGGACAAAAAGAAAAAGAGCTTTTTCTCTGATTGAACACAACCAGTCAGTCATCCGAGTTGACACTTTGCTTCGGATTGGATGTTCTTTCCATCCAGATGCTTTAAGAATTCATGCTAAGGTGCAGTGAAACAGTTTGAGCCCATAACCCAGTGATGCTTATTTTCTTTATTCTGTTTAGTTTAAACCCACATAAAATAACCCGTTCTCTCCCATGTGGCTCCAGTTCTCTTGGTACCATGCAAGGCTAAACATACAATTATTTTCATCAGGGTCAGGGGTAAAACCAGCGGCAAGTGGTCTTATTGAACTCCTACACCCCTGGAGACTCAGCTCAAAAATAAATTCAACATCGTGGATCTATAAGATTCCCCCCCATTGGTCTGTCAGTCCCCTGCACCCAGACAGCGGTGGGGTGCAGCTCCGCCACGTGCTCTTCGCTGCCCTGAACCACAAGCTGGTGCAGCACCGCCTCTATCGCGCTCCAATCACGGCCCACAGTCCAGCGTCTTCACGGAACTGGGGATCACAGTACTCCCCAATTAAGATGATGATAATCGGTTGACTCCATTATCAGAGATATCAAACTAAAGCCGGCAAAGACTTTTTCTTTCCCGGATGCTACGGTCTCAGATTTAATGGTCAAAATCCCTCGCCTGCTTACATAATACTCAGATATTAAAAAGATAGTCACACATTTCGGTACTAATTATATTCCCCAGCAGCAATCTGACGTCTCTCAAAACAAGATTTCATTAGACCTACTAAGCTCCCTAAACTCAAAGGGAAAGACATGTTCTTCTCCGGGCCCATCCCCTCTCTGGACCGTGTAGTGGGGCGTTTCACCGCACTGCTCCGGTTCCAGTCCTGGCTCCGGATTCACTGCTGGCTGCAGAACATTGGTTTTACTGACAATTTTAATTTGTTCTGGGAGCGAGCTACACTTTTTAAAAGGGTTGGTTTACATCCAAACCGACTGGATTTTTGCATGTCGTCTGCCAATATTCTTCACAACACTCTAATTAGCCCAGCTGTGTGACTGTCATCATATCCCAGTACACACTCTACTCCCCTCACGGTACATGACTTTGCAACCAGCACAGGTACTGTTCCTCACTCTAGCTCCCCCTACTGGTTCACTATCATTGTCAATAAGAACCATACTCCAGCTAGAAACCAGGTAGCTCCCCCTGTTGACCTCCAGTTTCCCATATCCCTGTTATCTGGAGCTCCAGCTCCGATCCAAATCCGTCACCTGCCCCTCTAAAATGTGGTCTGTTAAATGTCTGATCCCTTTTCTACAAGTCCTTTATTTGCTCTGATTTAATAACTGCTAATTGCCTGGACTTCATCGTGTCTACTGAGACCTGACTCACTCCTTATGATACCGTCCCCTTAATTGAGGTTAACCCTGTTAATATTTCTCATTTTCATCTCCCCCGGCACTCAGGTCGGGGTGGCGGCACCGCTGTCGTCCGTAGAAATAGTTTTAATGCTCTTTTCTGTCATTTAACTCTTTTGAATTTTAAGGGTCAAATTTCTGGTCCACTTCCCCTGCTTTGTATACTTTCATACAGACCTACCAAGCTAATTGGTTTTATTCATCAATTTTCTGAGCTCCTTTCTCTTGTCATACCCACATATGATCCTTGGTCATTTCAATATCCATGTATGTTGGCCTTCTAACTCTCTTTCCTGTGATTCCCTGGATCTTAATAATTATTGCTAATTATTAATTTCCTGGAGTCTTTTAATTTAAACCAAATCATTAAAGTAGCCACACATTCTGAAGGCCATACTTTAGATCTCACCAGTGGTTTTCACATGTTCTTGATGCTGAGTTTTCTTTCCTCCCATACCTTAACCTCTTTTATGCAGCAGTAGCGCCCGACACTATCTTCCTCTCTATCCGTGACCATATTGCTCCTCATAAAATCAGAAAGAAAAAGCATAATCTTTCTCCACAGCTCAATGAGCACACTCCAGCCCTCGAGAGACAATGCAGAAAAGCTGAACGTATATGGAAGGCTAATGGGTTACAAGTCTCCCTTGACATCCCTAACAAGTCACGTGATCAACTATTAGACTGCTGTTAACAAGGCCAGATCAGCCTGTTTCACCAGTTTGATTGCCAGTAACTCCCATAACTCTAAAGTTTTATTTAAGGTTATTGATCCTGCTGTGAGAGGTTCCTCCGTCTTCAATACTGAACTTAGCCCTGAATTAAGCTAAATGTATTATATAACTCCTCCATCAGTGCTGGTCACTCGTTGACATGCGAGAGCTGTCCACATCCAACTGAGACATGTACTTTTCTCTCTAAATGGACTTTAATGCACTGTGCTGCTAACTGCTCGTTCTTTTTCGGGTTTTTTCTCTTGGGATTTATATGTTTTTATCATTTTTTAAAGTGAATTTTTAGATAGACAGTATATCTTTATCCTCTCTGTTGTTGCACTGCTGGAAGGAACGGCATTTCGGTTTTTTTGTGTGTGTATGCAAATACACAAGAAAATGACAATGAACAAAATCTTGAATCTTGAGGTATTTCTGACTTATTTTGTTAAAAAGATGGAGAATATTAAGACTCGGGTCATTCCAGACACACGTCCTATCTGTCCCCCCTCAAACTGTGCAGTGTTGACTCAATATCAGCCAATTTCCCTCTCAGTCCTAGAACCCACTGTCTCTCATATTAAATCCTCTTCCCAGCTTGATATTATTATATATTATTGATATAACCTTTAAAAGATGTATTGCCCACTGTCAGTCCCTGCATCTTATCAATTATTAATTGCTCATTGGCCACTAGTATTTTTTTCCCTCTTTTAAAGATGTAATTGTGGAGCCCATGTTAAAGAAATCCAATCTTGACCTGCTCACCCTCAGCAATTACACACCCATTTCTAAAATATGTGTCTTATCTAAGGTGTTGGAGAAAGTTATTGCCTCTCATTGCTTAGATGAATGTTAACAGCATTTTTGATAAGTATCAGTCTGGTTTTAGAGCTCTACACGGTACTGAGACGGCCTTAGTTGGGGTGGCAAATGACCTGAGTGTAGGTCTTGGATAAAGTAGACCACTCCATCCTTCTACAGCGTCCTGAAACTTGAGTCGGTCTAACAGGTTCTGCTCTCTTGGAGCTCTATCACATAACATTAAGCCAACTGCAAGAAATGTGGGTGTTTTACTTCCTTATAATTAACTTAAGTTAATTTCCAAAATCAGATCCTTCTTATCCTTTGAGGATTCACATACGGTTGTCCATGCCTTTATTTTTTCTCATCTAGATTTCAGTAATGCTCTCTACACAGGTGTTGCTCAGGCTTCCCTCTGTCGTCTTCAATTGTTTCAAATTGCTGCTGCTGCTGGGATTATTACTGGTTCATGAAAACAAGATCTTATAACTCCAATTCTGGCCTCCCTGCACTGGCTTCCTGTTTATTTTAACATTGATTTTAAAATGTTACTGTTGAGCTTCAAGGCTTTACATGACCAGGCCCCTAATTATATCAAAGATCCCCTTCTGTGCCTGGGTGGTCTCTTAGATGGGCTGATATTGGTTTTCTGTTCATTCCCATAGCCGGGCTGGTTGTTAAGAAAAGTGCCATATAAATAAAGTGTCTTCTTCTTATTATTATTGTTATTATTATTATGTGGTCTATGCAACATCAGAAAATAGTGAAAAAGCCAACCACAGTTTCCCAGAGTCCAGGGTGATGTCTTAACCCTTAAATGTGGTCTTTAGCAACCAAGGACCATATTACAACTTGTCTAATTTACTCATTTTATACAGTTAAGCCCTGCTGTTCCTCAAACTATTTGTTTTTAACAATTTCCTGATGTCAAAACTGTTGAAATTCACTGTTTTGCTAATGTTTTCTTGCTAAAAAGAGACTTGAGACCTGGGTATGTGATGGTGTTACATTTTTTATTGCCGGTATGCAGGTTGTTACTGATAACATATAGTATTGTGTTTTCCTGTTTTCACTATATGAATAGATTCAGGCACAAACATGATGAAGTTTGTTTTATATCAGCTTAGTGTTTTTGCATGATTTACAGTTAAAAACTCCTTGTTTATCTTCTACTGGTCCTTTATGCAGCCCCTCAGTTCAGCCTCTGTCTGAAACAGGCCGTTTTAGTTCCTGTCTCTTTAAGGCCCGCCTCCTGATGAGCCCACTCTGTTCTGATTGGTCACCTTCAGGAAGCTTCCTCCGGCTCCGGAGGCTACGTAAACAAACTATAGTAGCAGGATTTCACTTCTTTTTCTCCTTCTTTACTCCAAATGTCAAACAAAGTGCTCACATCAGGCTGAAGCCCTGGATTTTGTCTTGCAGGCAGCATTTCTACATACGTTTACCTCAAGTTTTAGAACTTTGACCATGTTTAACATCCGACATCAGAACAGGATATAAATGACAGAAAATCACAAAAAGCATGATATGTCCACTTTAAAAATATGTTTTTAATGGGTTTATTAATTTTATGTTCTGAAACGTTTACAAGAAATATTATCTTATTATGTAGCTTAATATGCGTTATAAACATAACAAGGTAAGTAGGAACGTTTGAAAAAACACTCGTGCATTTAAGGGTGAAGATGTCTTACTTTGTCCAAACACTTTGTGTAAACACCAAACACCCAAAACCAAAGATATTCAGTTTAATTTATATAAATCAATTATATAAAGCAAACGATCAGATTATCAAAGTAGTATTATTAGCTGAACTGATACAGTGAGCTACTTTGGGGATTTGAGATGATTTTGGAGTAAAAATAAGAATTGATTAATAGGTATGAGCTCTGCAGACCAAAGTGAAAGAAAACGATTCTTTTCAAAGACTTTGACCTTCTATTTCAGAGTTTCATTTATCCAGCAGGTTTGATAGGATTAGATTGCACCTGCAGGTTTGGTGTTTGTTTGAGGTGACATGATGTGAGCTGTTGTTCAGTCGGAGGGTTAACAAAGGCCTCGGTGAAAACGTTATCTGCCACAGAGAACGGATTACCTACTGCTGCTGTACTCAACTCCACTTAAGCCTCAGATACTGTTTCTACACACCACCGCTTATCGGCCTAACTTTTATTTCTACCTCAAATTATTCACTGAAAATCACCGCTGAGTCAAACTAACCTCCTCACCTGCACTCACTATAAATCACTGTTGTTCTTTTTTTTATTCCCCAAAGAAGTTTGAATTGAAACTCAAAGCAGCACACTGACAGATTTACAGTGTTTAATAGACCAATGTGTCAATACTACAGTACTACAAAATGACAGGAAATATACATATAATAAACCTAAAGTTTCCTCTAAATTATGATGTATTTTTGAGTTTCAATTTTGAGTATAAAAATAATATCAAAGCGACTGATTACTGTCTGTATTCTGACAAGCACCTTGCTGGAATACAACCCCTTTTCACAGACATTATAATATTACACTATTAAAATTATAGCGTATCTGTTAATATGATCATTTTAATTTGCTGTGTTGGCAGTGTTAGCTGTAGTTGCGTTTTTATAACTTTATAACTGCCGAACGCAACAGCACAATCGCCTTTGAAGAGAAATTGTCAGATGAAAAGATGCAACCCCCCCCCCCCCCCCCCCGAATCCACAATCCACAATCAAGAAAGGGGAAAAATTCCAAAAAAACAAATATATAATTAGTAAATATCAAGAGTGCACACATTACATTCATTTTTTTTGTTTCATTTTGTGCATTTTATGGGGCAAAGACATTATTTCTGATGACTGGATGCCATTTTCTTCAGTTTGTAGGGTTTTTTTTCCATTTCATACATTTCCTTTCACCTTCTTATCATGTGGACGGTGCATCCTCGCTGTGCCAACGTCCTCTTATAGATTTCTTCCTGCTGTAACCAAAAGAATATTTAATAAGTATGAATAGAAAAGCCTGAATTTTGCAGAATTTCCCAAGCAGCACTGCATTTAAGGACAAAGTAATGACATATTAATCTCTAAAGGGAATCGGTGAAACATCTGCAACAGATTCTAGGAATATAAAACAGATCATCACGCAGGTTTCAGTGCATTAATTACTGCATTTGAATATAAATATGATGAGTTTCCACAGCAGGGAACCTTGAGTTTGTCCTTGACACGTTCTAGACTCAAGAGAATTAAAACAATATTAAACATAGCAGCAGGAATAATTTATAAAACCATTTTTACAAGGTGGATATCAGGATGTAATTAAAGCACATCCCTCGGAGGTGTAATTTAAAGATGAATAAAGAATCCCAATCAGGAAAGAATGATCCGTTCTGCACCACCCAGAGAGCTGCAGACGTCTCCTGGGTTTTTATCTTCAGATTGGGTGA
Organism: Thunnus maccoyii; assembly: GCF_910596095.1. NCBI lineage: Eukaryota > Metazoa > Chordata > Actinopteri > Scombriformes > Scombridae > Thunnus > Thunnus maccoyii. Next base: position 24,534,985 of record NC_056554.1, read on the forward strand.
AATATTTCCAATCTGACAGTAATAACTCATCTAGTCACAATTAATTCTTGATGTTGTACATTCAGATACCAATTTAGACGATCCAGCTGAAGGAAAAAGATGTTTAACTTTAATTTCACTTGTCATTTGTTTCGATTGACAACTTTACTCTGGGCAGATACAAGGCTTATACAAGTCTGATTAAAAACTTACATGGTGAGTCACACCAGATGAGATTAGACACCAGGCGATGCTGTGACTCAGCAGACTGATCACAAACCCAAATTATGGTATTTGTCAGGTGTCAGCTATTCATTTCCTCCTTTCTGGCATGAAAATCAGCTCAGACATAACATTTAGTTGACGGAACAAAATGTTTTTGGCATTTTACTTGACTTTTCAGAGTTGTACCCAACTGTTTGTGTTATTTCTGACCTCTCGGGTTTATTCCCGACATTCACACTTTTTTATGCTCAAGTTTATGGACTTAAACAATGAAAGTGTCACATCTCCCAATAACACAGAAACACTGTTCATGTACAGAGTTCTGGAGCATCTGAAACTTAAATATAATCATTTAATACACCTTTACTAGACCTAAATTTGGTAAGCGGACCTCTAAGACTTGTATTTGAGTACCCTGATCTATAGGTGTACCATGGCTTTCCATTGCTGAGCGAAACTGTAGATAGAAGAAGAAGAAAATGTCCAGGAGGTTAAATTTGGTCTATGAATGGCTGTAGTCCCTGCTGGCCCACCATATCAGAAAAATACCCCACACCATTCTGACTCCATACATTGGGAAATTAATTGGTTTATCTATATTTTAAAGAAGCTGTTATTAAAATAAAGGGAGTTTTGAAATATTTTACAGTCAACTTAATAACTTCAAAGTCCAATTTGTTCTTCAAACTCTCTCTGCGTACGCCTTTTCATTTGCTGTTTCATGTTAATGTATGTGTTTATCAAGCAGAATAAATTATCAGCTGTGTTTCTGCTGCACTCCGGAGTCAAAAATGACCATGAAATGAAAACTGTACATTATCCAGGCTGTCAGCAGCTGCCTCTTCACCTCTCTGCTGTCGTCAGTCCAATCAGTCTGAACAGCACGACGACTGCGGCCATAAAACAGAGGGAAACCGGACGAGAGGCAGCGCTGTCAATAAATGTTCTGCATGATTTCCTCTCAGACGGCGAGTCGGTTAAATGACCAGTTTCTATGGTAATTCTGAGACATTTGTTTCTGATGGACCTCAGAATGTACTGCCTCAGAGGACAGTCAGCGTTTACAGCCTCCCTGACTACACATGAACAAAACCATCACACAGCTACACGGGGAACCAGACACTTACCCACTCACCTGGATGATTGCTTTAGAGGAACAGTGAGGACTCTTTAGTTTTCCCCCCAAACTGCTTCTTGGCAGGTGATGTTCTGTGTCTGAAGTGGTGACGTCTCAACCTGCATCAACAACAGTTAAACCTGCACAGGTGTTGATTCTCTCTCTGAGATTGTGTTTCATTAACATCCGTTTCAGCCTGCTGATGTGATATTTCAACCCAGCAAACACTGACATGTTGAATGACAGTTGGTCTGGACACTACCAGGTGTTGACTGTGTGATGAGCTGCTTTCTTAGTAAATCAGGTGCTGGATAAACGCAGATTGTGGCCACAAACTGAATGAAAACCACAGTGCAGCACTATTTCCCCTCGGCCTTCTGTCTTGTTGGGTATATAAATTAACTTTCTAACAGTGGTGACGACGTCTCAACAGCGACGTTTCTCCCCCTGCAGCAATGATGTGTCGACCCAATAGCAAAGACATTTTCTGCCTCTGGGTGTGGATACTTTCTCAGGTTGCATTTCCACCGTCCTGACTCCGGCTGACATCGGAACAGAACATCTCTCGGCCGTCTGGCAGTTCCTGCTGAGAGAGTTTTCACTTCCTATTATCCAGATAAGATATGCAGATACAGATCACATTTTAATACCAGCTAAAAATGACGTCTGCGTATGCCTATCTTAGGAATATAGTCATTATCCGATTGGAGATCTTGTAGATCGTCCGGCTGTATTAGACAGAGCTGAACTGAATTAAGCGACTGTAACTGGAAGGCGGTGTGTTCTTTCTCCAAGGTCACTTTAACAAATCCAGCTCAGTTTAAGTGCATTTAAAATCCAAAACCAGCTGATAATTCAGCTGTTATTCAGGAACCTTTATCTGACATTATCTTCATGGCATTTCTATATTATCAGGAGGAAGATCAACGTGAAGCACAGCAGGACACAGATGAGGGATGACACATGACAAAGGTCATGGCAAAGGCCACATGTCGGAGTCGAACCCGTGACGTCAGGGCCGCAGCAGGTCTGTGCCTCCGAATGACCCGACTCTCTGCAAACCACATGAGGAAGAAGAAGACTCAAAGAACACATCACTGTGTTGTTTTTCTCTCGTCTGCGCTGTCATCTCCGTGGCAACTCTCCTCAGAATAACCTTTGTTGGGTAAACCTTTCTTTGATTGGCTGCAGAGATAGAAGCAAAGGAAAATGTCATTGTACGATAGAAAGATACGAGCACTGTGCTCTCTGTTTGGTGTCTGCGTTTTGATTGGTATTGTGTATTCATCATACATGGCCTTAAGTATTGTTTGATCAATAGGCTGATCCCTCTTCTGTGTGTGTTCAGTGTGTCCTCTGAATATCTGCTCCTCATCTTTATTTTAACCTTGTTTACTGAGGCAGAAGTTTTCTGAGTTGTTGTTTCCTCTTCATGGAGACTTTTCTAGTGTCTGTTTAAGGAAGGAAACCCCTGATTTGAGACAGTTGTAATGTTTTAAGAGTCCACATTTCAAGATTAAATATGTTTGAGAAACAGTATATTTCTTGGATTTATAACATTGATATATATTTGCGTGTGATATGCTTGATATATATATATATAAATCTCCCTCTCACCCCCCTCCCATGGGGGGTGGTGGTGTGTCTCTACCAGAGGCCTGCTGGGAGTTTGAGGGTTCTGCGCAGTATCTTAGCTGTTCCTAGGACTGTGCTCTTCTGGACAGAGACCTCAGATGTTGTACCTGGAATCTGCTGGAGCCACTCTCCCAGTCTGTGGGTCACAGCCCCCAGTGCTCCCATTACCGTTAGCCTTTACTCCCCACATCTTTTCTAGCTCCTCTTTCAGCCCTTGGTATTTTTCGATCTTCTCGTGTTCCTTCTTCTTGATGTTGCTGTTGCTTGGGATTGTTACATCTATCACCACTGCCTTCTTCTGTTGTCTGTCAATCAATACGATGTCTGGTTGGTTAGCCATCACCAGCTTGTCAGACTGGATCTGGAAGTCCCACAGGATCTTGGCTTGGTCATTCTCAACCACCTTAGGAGGTGTCTTCCATTGTGACCTTGGGGCCTCCAACCCATACTCAGTGCAGATGTTCCTGTACACTCTGCCAGCCACTTGGTTATGGCGTTCCATGTACGCTGTATATATATATATATATATATATTGTTTGGTGGTTCGTTCAACAAGCTAAGCTGCAGGACAAGACCTGTGTACATGTTTGTAAGTTAGATAAGAAGGAGACTTTAGCAGGAAAGCTAATGCGGGTTGTTGTTCAGAGTCTGTGGCTGTCGTGGAGCAGGATGCAATCAGGCTCAGTGTGACCGTCTGCTCTGCTGATGATAGAACGACACGTTATCACTTTATAAAGATTTGATTTGTTGTATTGAAGAACTCCAGCTATGTATACAGATGATGTAATGGTATATAATTGAAATTAGGGCTGCAACTAACAGTTATTTTCATTATCAATTATTTTCTTGAATCATCGATTAGTCGTTTGATCTATAAAATGTCAGTAGTGAAAAATATTGATCGCTGTTTCCCAAAACTCAAGCTGCAACCTCCAAAGTCCCGACTAACACTCCACAACCGAAAGATGTTCAGTTTAGTATCACAGAAAATTAAAGAAACCAGAAAATATTCACATTTAAGAAGCTGAAATGAGATAATTTAGTATTTTTTCTGAAAAAAATTACGTAAAACGAGTTGAACTAGAGGGCACGATGATGAAATCAAAGAATTTAAAATATAAATTTCTCCCTTTTGTTTTCAGATCTTTTCTCAAAGGAGAACACAAGTGATTTACAGAGCAGATATGTTGCTGTAGCCGACAGAAAAGTACAATTTAATTTCAGTTGGACATTAAAGGTGAACTTCAGCTGTTGTATTGTGCGTGAGTTAAAATACATTATGATAAAGAACTTCTTAATAAGTGTTTTTGTCCTTTTGACTCTCTGTATTTAAAAAACATGAGCAGGTCAAAGATCACGTTGTTGTAGATGTTGATGAGATGTTAATGTCCTTGTTTAGTTGAGCCGTGATGCCTTCTGTCCCCTCTCGTCTGTGATGGACAGAACTGACCAATTAGCATCTCTGGTTTCACATCAGTGAGTGTGTGTGTTTGATCGAATGCCACGGCTTTCACCTTCTCTCTTCAAACACTCTATAATAAGTTTCCTGTGTGTGTGTGTGTGTGTGCGCATTAATCTGCTGTGTGTTTTGAGAGTCATGGATGTTCATATGTGCATCGTGTGTGTGTGTGTCAGCATGTAAACACGCCATCGAGCAAAGGTCATCTGAAGTCGAACATCAATTAACTACAGATCATTGCTGATGTGAACGGTTGGCTTCCATGGAGACCAGGTGTGTGAGACGTGGGCAGATTGTACAACACACACACACACACACACAAACACACACACACACACACACACACACACGGAGCTGTTGTGATCATTTCAGTATCTCTTGTTGTCTTTGGTTGCATTTCTGATGCATATTCATGAACATGCTCATGAATATTAATGAGGCTCATATATATTCATTATTATACTCCTTGTGCATAATTGGTTTGAGAAACTTCCTGTGTTACAAGACTCTATTGCACCTATCTGTGTTTTGTGTGTGTTTTTAAATTTGTGTACATGCAGAGCGTTAAGTACTCTCCAAGGGGGGGTGGACAAAATAATGAGAACACCTGATAAAGTGATGAAATCTAGAACAACAGCCCTGCAATGAATCATACTTGTGTGAAGGTTACAGTGCGCTGATTTATCTTTGTGGTCATTTTGTTGTAAAATGTTACACTTCACATTTAAAGCCACATTTATTAAGAAAATCATGTTTCCCGTAATGAAAACTGCATTTCCCATGAGCATCACCGCCTCGTGTCATAAAGATCTTGGCTAGTGTGTGTACTTATTTTGGAAACGAGTGAAAGAAAGACGCTACTTACTTTTAATACTGTTTTTATTTTTTAAACACACACGTTTGCCGGATGCATCGTGATGAGGTCATGTATCTGTGTGTGGCTGTGTGAGATTAATAATTGTAATATGACGATGGAGCAAAGTACAGTTAGTGTGTGTGTGTGTGTGTGTGTGTGTGTGTGTGTGTGTGTGTATTCATCTGCTATCTGTTTGAGTCATGCATGTTCATGTGTTCATCGTACGTGTGTGTGTGTGTCAGTATGTAAACACGCCATCAAGCAAAGGTCATCTGAAGGTCAATTAGCTACAGATCGTCGCTAAGGACAAGGTCGGGTGCCATGGCGACCAGGTATGTGACATGTGAGCGGATTGAGCAGAGAGGGGTCTATCTGCGGTCTTATAGACCTACACAACACCCTGTCCCACACACACACACACACACACACACACACACACACACACACACACAGAGCTGTCTCTTGTTGTCTTTGGTTGCAGTTTTTGATGCATATTCATGAACACGCTCATGAATATTAATGAGGCTCAAACGTATTTATAATTATACTCCTCGTGCATAATAGGCTTGAGAAACTTGCTGTTAAAAGACTGTACTGCACCTGTGTGTGTATTTAAATTTGTGTACATGCACAACGTTAAGTAATCTCCAAGGGGGGGTGGACAAAATAATGGAAACACCCGACAAGGTGATGAAATCTAGAACAACAGCAACCCTGCAATGAATCATACCTGTGTGAAGGTTACAGTGCGCCGATTTAACTTTTTGGCCATTTTGTTGTAAAACTTCACATTTAAAGCCACATTTATTAAGAAAACCGTGTGGTGCAAATGTATATCTGCTAGGGATGCCACCTATTAATAAACTGCTCTACAGGTGCATTCTGGGAGTGAAAAGGAGTTCATAGATGTAGTTGAACAGCAGGATTTCTGTGAGATCATTCAGCTCAGAACAGGAATAATAACGTTAACATTTACTTTGGCCAACTCCACCTGAGAGAAGCTGTTAAGCCTTTTACTGAAAGTATTAATAAGACAGTTAAGATGTTATGTTTAGAATCTAATTATTAATACATTAAAAGGCAATAAACATGTTTATGGGAAACAAAATAGGAGATAAAGTGATATAATAAGACAAATAAACTAATGAAGAGTGGAACAGGTGGAAGTGGAAATAGTGTTGATCTGGAAGTTAATTGTGAATTAAATGTCTTCACAGAAGAAGGAAAAGTTTAATTAGAGCCTGAAGTCATTTTATATTTCAAATTCAAGTCTGATGAACAAACCAAACGTCCCCAAGTTTGTTTATGTTACAGTAATCAAATATTATACTTATTATTATATATTATATCAAATATTATATAAAAGCCTAATTGCTTAATTTTTGTCTCTGATAATTGTTCTTTTTGGTTTTTTTACAAGTCTATAGAGAGTTATGGTTATAGAGGATGTCACATCCAGTTAACTTTGTTCCCCGACCCCCATCTACACTCTGTTTCCTCTTCAGAGGCAAAACTAACAGTTGCACATTAGATTATTATTATATTAAAACAAATAATTAACCTCTGTTAACATGTCACCTCCATTATTTGCCTGATCCTCCCTGAAATGCATATGCAACGAGGAGATAGACACACCTGTTGTGTCTGTTTGATAAATACGGAGCATGTGTTTGAGGCAGAATGTGTCACATCTGGACCTGGAAGCCTCACAGTAGAGCTGCAATGATCAATCGATTAGAAAATTAATCGGCAACAGTAGTCAAAGTCATTTTTCAAAACACACAATGTCAAAATTTTGTGGTTCCAGGTTCTCAAATGCTTCTTCTCAACTTCACAACAGTAAACTGAATCTCTCTGGGTTTTAGACTGTTGGTCGGATAAAACAAGATTCAGTTTCAGAGACTAATTGATTCATCAGAAAATAATCAGGAGATTATCTGATAGTGAAGATAATCGTTAGTTGCTGCCCTACCTGGAAACTACTGAGTGAAACTGTCAGTAGCTTAACACTGGTCAAAAAAACAGCAAAGTAGAAGTGATTGATTATTAGTATTTCTGTTAAAAGAGAGTTAGAACTAGAAAGTAAAATTTAAAAATCATAAATCTGTAATCACATTGGTTTTATATCTATGATCCTGTCAACCACAGCAGATTAAATATAATCAAATTGGGCTGTTGGGTAGTAAATATTTTATTGTACCGTTTCTATAATGATGAGTGACAGCTTGATTGATTTTTACTGTCAATTCCCAGCTACAAATTACACAACCAGAATATGCAATCAATACTTTTAGTCCTTCTATCAGATGAGAAAGGACAGAAGTGTTAATCTGTCCAATGGTTCGTCACCTCCCCCACGTTTCCCACTATTGATCCGGTGATTGATAAACACCGAACACAGACTGAGAGATCCATGCTGTGCAGAAACAGGAGAGGACGTCCTCGGCAGCATCGTGTCTGATCTTTATTTAAACTTTACTCCTTCAGGAAACATCGACTGAGCATACAGTTACTGAATCTCTCCTTTACTCTTCTGCCCTTGACAGATGGATTCAGGACTCTTAAGTCTCCACATGCTCCAGTGAAACGGCGCTTTACACCAGGATGAGATAAAATAACACTTTATTGATCCAAAGTTGCGGCAATTTCAATTTTCTCTAAAGGTCAGGACATGGGACAAAGAGGAGGATTTCTATAGATCAGAGCAAGATGGAATAAAATGAGACACTAGTGGCCCCTAGATGTGGAAACTCTTGATAAAGGCATTGATTACAGTGTCATTGCATATAGATTTTGCAGATTTTGCATGCTAAAAGCTACTGATTCGGTCCGTGACACAGATGATAACATTCACCTAATGGAGCTTGAGCATTCAGTGTCAAAGATTTGTTCACTCATGTATTGAACACTTAGAATCGCCCCAGGAGGCTCGAGTGCTCATTACACAACTAAACTGTCGGATGGATGAATAACAAAGAGAAAACTTTGCTATTCTCACTATTAAAGGGGAGAAAGGTTTAAAGTGTTTCATGCGGCGCCAGAAGGAAAGTCATGATGGTGCTTAAATCAAAAACAGTCTACAGTATGATGGCCACAACATTTCAGACTAATCAAAAATAGTTGTCGAATAATTTTCTGGCAATTGACTGATCGATTAATTGACTAATCATGATGAGGGTTACGGGAAATTCTTTCAATAGAACAGGAACAGATTCGGAAAGTAGCTTTTATTGGAGGGATCTGTAAATCTGGTGTTAAAAATCAAATATAATAGAAGTTCTGTTTACATGAAAATTCATAACAAATAAGTCATATTTTGGAGGGACGTTAGCTGCTACAACTGTTAAGTTTCTCATTGTTCAAATCACAGTTTGTCCAAACTAAACAGAGTTTAAAGAATAAAGAAACCCATCAGGATGATTAACAAACATGTTTTAGTCATTTTCCAAGGACGGTTGTGTTCTGTGCTTCTTCTCTATTTTCTTCTACAGGACAAACAGACAAGCTAGCAAAAACTAGCTTATTGACAACTTCAGCTAATTTTGTCGGTCATGTGATCCTCGCCTTGCAGTTTGTAGAAGTTCAATCCTTAGCTGAATGTAAACAATGTGTTGCTGAAACTTCACATCCTACTAAAGGAAACGTCACCTAGAGTAGATCTCTGTGGATGATTAGACGTGAGAACACTGAGGGAAAACTGGTCCTGTAACAACAATATGAAGAGGACGATATGCAACCTTGAGCTTAATGATGCGAAGAACAGAACTGTGTTTTTCAGAAAGACTTAATGATTCAGGCTTCAAGGCAGTAAGACGTCTGACTGCACAATTATGCAAAAACAAACATCTAACACAGAACCAACCTTAGAAACCCTCACTCAGCCGAGCAGGAGAAGACACTGGTAAGAGTATTTTTCAAGAACTTTATAGAGGGTCATATATTCGCCCGCCGCTTGTGGGTGAAATGAAGTATTTGAGTTCATTAGACCTGCCATCAGTGGGCAACAGACTGAGTAAAATCCCCCCATCAGCCATTACTGCTGAGAAAACAGAGGAGGCAATTTGTAGGTTAAAAGCCAATAAATCCACTCGTGGTGATGGCTTCCCATCAGGCGTACACAAACCTTCAGGGAGGAGCCAAGGTCTTTAGACCCATCATCCTCTCTCAAAGAAAGCCTTAAAGAAAGCAGATTCACTTAATTATGCAAAGAAGCCTCATCAGGATCACGCTTATCACCAAGGAAGACTGCTTTAAAGGATTGTACCACCGGGTTTGCATGTTTTAGATCAGAAACTGCAAAATGTGTGTAGATAGACAGACAGATTGATACAGGGAAATTAAAACACCACAGCTTATTTAACAGCTTTAGTTACTTTTCAGATGAAGATTTGACACAATGGATAATATAACAAGCTTTTAAAATACAACACATTGTTAAAGATGAAACCAGTGGTTTCCAACCTTTTTGTCTTTTGACGTCTTACAAAAAGCAGTGTGTAGTCGGGGTCACATTTCACATGTCTATGAGTTGTTAACAGCTCCACCAAATAGTGATTTTTCCCTCTAAACTTCTCACATGCTTTCATTTCAATAAATGTTCAAATGATCCAATATTTCAGCAAAAATCAAAGATTAGAGAAAAAGTCCAAAAAACTGAAAACAGATTTGTGTATCAGAACTTTGTTTTTTCTTCTTTCCTCTCCCATTAATCATCTCACCACCCCTCAGATTTATCTGCTGACCCTTTGGAGGGGCCCCGACCCCTAGGTTGGGAACCACTGGGCTAAACTAGCTAACTGTATATAAAGTAGTGTAAACTAGCTCCACCTCCAGCAGCTACAACAGTAACATGCTGCTCTAACACTGATGCTTCACTATTAATAATCTAATGATGTCATATATAATAATATATCAGTCAGAGGGACCAAACTACTACTTTTTACTTTTCAATCTGCTCTGAACTCTTCGTTTGTAATGTTTTTTTCTACCTTGCTGATGAGTCAGCATCAGCTCATCAGCAAGGTCTCCACACATCAGACTGGTCGGTTATAACTCAATATTCTACCTTTTTATGAATGACACGACGGGTTAGCAGGGCTCATCATAGCCTCTTTTCAAACTTTCTTTTCAGCAAAAGTAGCATCTCATGTTTTATTCTTGAGACACATTGCAGTGCAAACGCTGTTGTGTAACATTAATTACTAAATTATGTGACCATTTGTGAGGCTACATTAGACTTATGGCTGAAATAACATGATGTCCTCTCACTTCAAAACTGCTGCACTGCTGGCAGGTACTTATGTCATCATAACTTGGTTTCGTCCATATCCGTTAAACTCACCAACACTTTCTTTTAAAGTCATGTTTTTCCTCACATGTCCTGCTGTATTTACAGACGTGAACTAAACACAGGCATTGGACTCGCTCATGACTTGCCTCCTCTGTTGAGTCTTGAGTTTTATGCCATGTTGGATGGATGGGAAGGATTCCCATGTTAAGGATTTGCGAGCATTCACGTCATCTGACAACTTAGGAAGGTTGTATGATAACTGAGTTGGTCATACGAGAGTTTAAAGCATTGTGCATTGACATAATTATATTATATCCACTCAATTTAGGTTTAATTACATTGAATGATGGACTTTGGCTGATTGGAAGCTTCCATGTTTATTTGTTTTTCAGTCGGGCCAAGTTGTAATTACGACTTGGAGGTTGACGTCAAAGCTATTAACAAGTCTGAAACCTGTAATTACAGAAAGGTGGAATTAGCCCACGAATATCTAGAGCTTATGGGAAATGTTGTTTGTTCATCGTATCTAAACACATGAAGAGAACCATGAAACACTGTGAGAAAGGTTCTGTTCCAAGGCTGGATTTTTACTTATTAGCATAGTTAAAAAAGTCAATAAGATTTTTAACTTCCTACTTCTGGAACAGAACCTGGAAGTTCTGGTTTAGCTTAAGTGCTCTATTTGCATGAGCCAAACAAGCTTTCATAAACCTCGGCCTCCTAATGGGCACTTCTGTGGCAGTTACCAGGGATTTGTCACACAAGCAGGCACTTGATTACTGACATAAATCACAAGTGTGGGTGTTGGGAGGGCTCGTATATATATATACACGTCATTTCCCCGGCGTGAACACATGCGAAACCTGCCCAGAACCTATGTATTCTGGATTTGGGACCCCGCCAGTGTCAGCAGCAGTGAAGCGGAGCAGCTGCAGGATAAACGAGACCTTCTACCCGTGTAAACAGATCTAAAGGAGGATTTGAATAATCCGATCCCTTCAGCTTCAGACCCCCGGCCCTGAGGGCTCCTAGGCCTCCAGAAATCCTTGAAAGTTAGGAAGGGGTTTTCTTCCGATGGATGCGAGGTCTTGGAGGAGATTAAAATATATAGCCGAGACTCTTAGGACTTTCCAGCTTGTGATCCGTTTGATAAATTTCTTTCTGCGCCCTCAGGCTGAGGATCATGAGGAGGAATCAGAGCTGTTGTCATGGGAACAGCGGGACTGAGATTGAGAGCCAAACAGGGCTTCAAACTACAGGAATCAAAGATCTTTAGAGAAGAACTCACTGACATCAGTGCACACTGATGTCCTCATAGTTTCATCTCTTTATCATATTTTGTGACAGTTTTTGCTGTAATTTTTTTATATTTCATGTTCAACAAATTTTTTCCCAGACTACGAGGCGCGTTGTATGATCTCTGTCTGAGAACTTCTTCTAATTAACATCCCTGGGAATGGAGGAAGATACAGAGTTTACATGTACATTAGAGTTTAAAGTAAGTAAGCATCCACTTCTACCCAACGTCCATTTCCTTCTTATCGACAACAAACCTCCACCAGGCTGTGCAGACATAACATAAACATAACACTACATAAAATAAACATGTAAAAAAAAATAGGTTAAATGATGACAGCAGGACATATAGTTATAATTTATACAAATAATTACAAACAAACAAAACACATATAGTGCATATATGAAGCTATAGCGCAGAAAAGTCATCTTTAGTGGTTATAGAGCCCTTATAATGAGTTTTAATGAGCAGCAGAGAGCGGAGTGGTGAATACTTCTCCAGTTACATACAGGCTGCTCTGCATTACTGGTGAGTGTTGTTGGGGCTGCAGGCATACAGCCTGTCATACTACTCAGGGCTGAAAAAGGTCCTGACAATGTTGTTTGGGGGGAAATATTTTTATTTACAGATGTTATTCCCTCCAAAAAGATGCCAGAATCAGCCTTATTGTCCAAGTATGTGTACAAGGAATTTGACTCCTGTATCTAGTGGCTCTCAATGGATTTTACACACAATAATGTTCAGGAAGACACACATGGACATGCAGCCAGAACAAGGACAACAAAGCTGAAGAAAGATAATTAAACATAAACATGTTGGTAGAAGTAGGTGAAGAAAATAGATACATGCATATAAAAACAAGTGAACATCAAGACAGTAAGACACAGTGATCTTTGTAGTAAAGATGCAAATACATCATTATCAGAAAGTACACAGTTTACATACATTTCTATTTTTTGTTACACTACTCTTATTAGTATCTGGTTTGTCTCCCATTTGCTTCATTGACAGCAAGCAGTTGAGCTCCGAAGTTTGTTTAAAACCTGATGAGCCTTGTTATCCCAGCATGAGAGCCTCTTGTGATGTCACAGAGGGCTTGACTTCAAGGGGCCCTCATAAATGTTCGATGGGGGTCGAGGTCAGGTGACTGCGGTTCATGACAGTCACGACTCCTCGGTCTTCTTTGGTCTTCAAGTAGTTGTTGCAAAGTTTTGAAGGTGTGTTTGGGGTCGTTATCCTGCCGCAGGATGAATCATTCTCCACAAAGATGTAAACCAGCGTGTCTCTGAAGAAGAGAGCGGTCAGCGTGGAGTCAATTTACTGCAGGTGTCCAACTCCAGAGTAAGTTAAACCCCCCAGACCTGAATATTCCCACCACCATGTTTCACTGTGTTTGATACACTGCTGTATCACTCTCTCTCTCTCCTTACATGCACCCTTCTGTTACTGCCATAAACCTCAAACTTGGATTCATCAGTAAATAGGACTATTTTCCAGTCATCCGCTGTGAAATGCTGGTATTTCTTAGCCCACCCCGAGCGTCTGACCTTGTTTCCCCTCCTGAGAAGTAGTTTAGAAACTGCTGCTCGTCCTCTGAGACGCTACAACACGGCCGTCTCTCACTTCTGCTGACTGAGTCTCAAGTTCTTTATTTAGCAAATTCTGTATTTGTTAGTTTGTTAGCCAATTTATTTCTAACATGAAAAAATAAAAGACAAAACAAGAATAACAATAAAATGAAATAAACAATAAAACTATACACAAACTGATCGTTTAGAGCTCCTTTAACCATGATTTGATGCTGATAAAGCTCCTCTTTGCTCAGAATAACAATTTGACTTCTGACACTTTCACTTAGCTCTGATATCGTGTTTTCCCGCCATCACAATGCTGCTCAGCCATGTTTATAACACCGGCTGCAAGTTGAGTTACTTGAACGAGCCTCTGATGAGTCGATCGAATCAGTGGAAGAGACGCAACTCAAGAAAATCTGACTTTTTGTACAAAGGAGTTAATAAGTTGGTCAACGCCACTAATGTGATTGCTGACCTAGAAATAGTGCAGAATCTTAAATATTTCTTCTTCATTTCACGTCATAACTTCTTGTGTTTTTAAATGCTTCTGAATCCTCAAAGTTACTGATTATTCCTGTAATATATATATAAAAGGTACTACATTCACTACATTTTCATTTCCCATTTCATGTCTTTCATGTTGTAATACTGTCAACCAGACTGTGATTGGACCCTCAAAACTCCAACTTACACTGCATTTCATTTGATAATATGATTAACTGTGAATTTATTTAGGAAGTACAATATCAACAGAGGTCCTGCATTACAGCTCAGAGTTGTAGAGCAGCTCTGTGTCAATATATCCTTTTAAGATCAGTCAAGTAGGGCCAAACCTCAGATATTATCAGCTGCTTTCATTTGACCATGACTGTAGTTTTGGGTTTATTTTTTGGCTTCTTAGCTGCTGACAGATCTCTGTTTGATCTTGTTGGATTTTTAGGACTCCAGGATGGATTAAAATAAAAAAAAAAAAAAGCAGCACAGTGAGAAGTGTGAGATTCGATTCTGGATGTCTTTGAAGTGAATATGACATGAAATCTGCATAAGATGTAAAAAAATCCAGTGTTATAAATAATAAAAGTCTATTTTCAGCACCTTTTTATGTAACCCAATGACAAAAAAAGACACATTAGTAACACATTTAAGCTGTGGTGAAGGTGAGAGTTATCTGGCTGGGAATGAAAATGAAAACCTGAACTTGTCACCTGTGAGCTTCTCTGGGCGTTACGTGGGTTTTATGAACACCTGTTATCTTCGACTGCAGCTGTGAGCTGAACAGAAAATACATCCTGCTGCCGGAGCATTATGGACAGATACAGTTGAATGTATAATGTACATGGAGGCACAGATGTACGCTGTGTGTGTGTGTGTGTGTGTGTTAATGGAGAAATTACTGAAATTTACAGCAGCTGCATCGCTGTAATTCAGTGATCTTTGTACACCTCCTATGGTTGCTATGGTTTCTGAAAAATACTTTTACATCAAGGAACAGTGTGTATGTATCTGTGTGTGTGTGTGTGTTTGTGTGTGTGTACATACTTAAATGTATGTCCACAGAGACAGGTGCTTTTTCTCTTCTTGAATACTGGAGTTTACTGAGGAAAAAAGGATTTCTTCTTATATTATTATTATTATTATTATTATTATTATTATTATTATATTCATTCTGTCATATTCACCTATTATATTTAAGGCTGGATTACCAATCAGGGAAAGCAGCCCCAGCAACATAATTTGATTAATGGAACATTTGTTTAAAAATTGCACCACTGTAACACAAAATCAATTATGAGTCTGTGATTGTTTTAGTTTATTTTGAGCTCATTTGATTTTAAGTTGCAGTTTATCAAACTGCAAACAGAAAACTGAGGGACAGGTTGTATTATTCCATCATAGGAGAACTGTCAGGCTGCTCCTGACTATTATATTGTTTAATATATTGATTGTTCAGGGTATAAAATGTCAGACAATAGTGAAAAATGCTGATCATTATTCTCCGAAGCCCACGTGAACATATTCAGATCTAACCGACAGTCAAAAACATAAAGATGTTGAGTTTATCATCATGGAAAACTGGAAAACTGGCAAGTATTCACATGTGTGAAGCTGCCACCAGAGAATTTTTGGCATTTTAGTTTTAAAAGATTAATCATCTAACCATTTCAGCTCTAGAGGACTATCATGCGTAGTGGGGGTCAATAAGCGCCCAACAACAAACTGTGGCCTGATGGGAGGGTAATTATATTAACTGTATTAAATCTGCACAACATATCATTAGTGTACTTTCTAACATGCACTGATCAAAAGATAAATATTTACAAAATATCTCCAACTTAACTGAAAATGTATCCTAATTATCGTAACATCTTATTTTGATGCATTGGGAGATATTTACCGTCGCAAATTACCATCAGGGGTGCAAACCTTTGTATCACTACAATTTTTTTACTAAGACCAGTGGTGGAAGAAGTACTGAGATATTTTACTATTAGAAAAGTAGTAATACCACAATGAAAAAAGTAAAGAATAGTAAAAGTCCTGCATTCAAAAACTTAAGTAAAAATAGTGTTATTAAGTAAAAAAATCAGTGTTGGGAAGGTTACTTTGTAATGTAAAAGGTTACAGATTACTAGTTACCCTGTTAAAAATGTAATTACTTCATCAAAGTAATGTAACTTATTACATTTGATTACTTATCGATTACTTTTCTAACAAATATTTTAAACTGGACAATGAAGCTGAAAAGTCTTAAAAACAAGCTTTACACTGTAGAATTATGTTTTCTGATTTCACAACGAAAATATTGTTGAATTTCCAGCACTGAAAGTCCTTCTTGAGTGATGACATGGCAACCCGCCTTGACGTGGTCAGCTGGTGGCAGACTCAGGTTACTTAGAACAATGCGCATTGATTTGATTGGCAGACGAGAAACGGTGCACGGAGCCTGTCTAGACGTCTAGACGTAGAAACAGCTCCTTGTCAACCATCCCACTCTCGATAGTGTTGCACTCAGATGTGTCCCAACAGCTGTGCTGACCCACATTGTCTGGAAAATATGCCAAAAGATTCAGAAACATTCATGCACGGCGAAAAGATGCAAAGCAACAGAATGAATGTTATATTCTACATATAAGCTTTTTACCTAAAAGAATATATTCAGATGTAACCCCTTTGTAATCACCACCATTTTGATTAGTAACTAATTTAAATACATAGTTTTTATCAGTAATTGTAACAGATGATAATTACATGTACTTTATTATTAATTACGTAATGACATTACATGTAACCAGTTACTCCCCAACACTGGAAATATTAATACAGATTCAGTGATGTATACTTAAGCAGCATTTTATTGTATTAATGAAATAACAATGCATATTTTACAAACTGATTTTACGTATAAAAGCTTTGAAATAAATGTAGTGGAATAAAAAGGACAATATTTCTACAGTTTTGCTGCCGATTTGTTGGCTTTTTGCTGATGACGCTCTGATGTTTGTGGCATAAAATTATCTGTGTTCCATCTTTATATGTATATGCATTAATAATATACAGAGTCAAGTTACTTTAAAGAAACATTTCTTCTTTTTTCTGAAAACATCCCTTTTGTATCCTCACATTTGTGCCAGATGACTGATTTTCATCCTTAAAATGTTTAAGAGTTGAAGTATCAGTAACATCTTTTAAATTACTTATCTTTTTTTTAGCCTCACTCCCTTGTGGTTCAGTCCACCCGATATGTATTGTAACCATCAAGTCCAATGACATCATCCTTAATTTTATCTATTTCTGTTAGAATTAAAATATCTGGATTGGTTTGTTGGAGTCCAGTTTTTTACTGAGCTTCTCATATTCATGTGGATTAATCTAAGACCTCTGTGGTTTGGGAAGTGTTGTGGAAATTTTCTCTCGAGAAAGAAGGCACGTGGAGACATAAAGAAAGCATTAAACATTGTTACTTGTTGAAGCAGTTGTAAACACTGTACAATCCATCACATCATCAGTAACAATTATACAAATGTCCAAACACAAACAAAAATACAATCATCTTGTATTTTTGGAGAGAAAGCATGTTGTTCAGCTGGCCCTTTCTCTAAAGATTGTGAACTCAAACTAGACAGCTTTATACCTCTCCAGAAGCAAAGCTAAAAACAGTCTGGTCCCTAAATGGACACTTCCACAAACCATTACACCTTCTTACAAACAAGTATGGTCTCTAAAACAGTAGGCTTAAGACAAAGATATCTCTAGCTAACCCCAGAGGTCAGCAAGCAACCCTCAGATAGAAACAGGTTCAAGAGTTCAACTAGCCTAGGAGTAGGATTTCTTCACGACCATATATGACAGTACATAAGCATGCACCAAGTAGCATCACAAAATAACATCACTACTATATTAAATTAAGGACAAACCACACTATCCTCTAAAGCTTATCAGTTTTACACATAAACATCTACATAACTACAGTTTATCTTATCACTGGCTCAGGTAAAGGTATAACAGAATAGACTTAACTGTTAAACACACAACTGCCTCATCTTACACAGCAAAGAACTAAGTTTAGAATATATATAGCACAGAGGAATTTAGAACATGTGTGAAACACTAACTAACACTAAACTGAACTTAAACACTGTCTGAAACATGTATGATATATTGAAGAAATACATCAAATGATAACCTGTGATTCAGTTTTCTTTTACAGAAGTAAAGAGGAGTATCGACTAAAACTTCACCAGTACTCTCATTCCTCAAGCCTGGACCTTGGTCTTAAAACGAGTCACAGGAAATTAGCTTTAGATTGCCATTATTTACACCATTTTTACCATGCCACTTGCAAGTGATGATACCAACAAGAAAAATGAAGAGAAGGCCTGGTGGTTAGTTTTCTGACAATCAGCGGGTAAGATAAGCCTAACAGGAGTGCAAGGTCAGTTCAATGTTTGTTGATAAAAGGCATGAACCTTCCTGGGAAGTAATTACCTGCTTCCCGGTGTCCAGCAGGCTGTCCATGAGGCACACAAACTCCTCTTTGAGTGTCTGTGATTGTTGATGCCGGCGATATGTAAGATGTATGGGCCAAGTAAGTCAAAGATCTGTAGTGGAAACTTAGTGGATCGAGGGGACATGATGTGGGTTTTAAGCGTGTAATTATCACTTCTAAGGATGGAGGAGATATGGGTTCAAAGTGGGTGAAATTAGTAAAGTTCTGGTGAACCAATGATGGGACTGATGAAGTTTTGCCACCCTGCGGTGTAATCTGGAGCCCAATAAGAGAGATTGTATTGATGAAGTACTTGGGAAGCTCATCCTGTTTTTGAGTTTCTCCCAAGAAATGAGTTAGTGGAGGCACTTTCCATCCTCATTTTAGTGAAGAAAGTGTAATAATTTCTTCTGACATTATGTCATGTAAGGCCTCCACTCTAAAACACTAAACAGAAGCTCCATGCATGCATTCACACAGAGCGTCTTTAGTTCACTAATTATCAGAATTAGAGATCCAGTAGAATAAAACCACCTCTGATCAGAAGGAAAAGGCTCAGTCAGAAATAAATGTAATTCTGTTTGAAAGAGCTGATTACACACAGTTTTATGATTTGATCAAAGATCTGACATGTTAATGCTCCTATACCTTTTTGTTTCTGAGCATGTTCGCTCCTTTGAGCTTTTTCGTGATGAAAGGATGCACTGTTTTGTCTCTTGCTTCATGAGTGCTGCATCTTTGTTGGGATCTATGTTTGGACAGGTGACGTTTCTTTGAGATCAACAGACATCTCATTAACTCCAGCAGCATTATATTCTGCTCAAACTGCTGTTTTACACCTCTAGATAAAAGTGTAGAGTTATGTTTTGTGCATCCTTTCAAAGCTACTCTCCTCACCACCGAGGCATCGTTATGTCTTAATTATTCATCCTCATTATCCCACCTGTCTTTGTCCTAATTGGTTGATCTACTTCCTTCATCGATAGCTACAAGAAGAGCATCACTCTTTTTACCTAGTCATGGTTTCAGGGGTGTCAGGGCATCAATAGCGTTGGCTGATCTATGGGATAATCGATAGTGCAGCTCATTATAGAGGTGAGGACAGCAAGATTTAGGGTGGTAGAGAGAGAGAGAGGGCTGTTGTCAATCCTCTGGCCTTTAACACAGTGTCAGAGGCTGAAAGATGAACAGATGAACAGAGCGCAGGCCTACAGGAATTCAAATTAGACTCGTAATTACGTGTGACCTGCTTCACAGAGGAGGAGATGAAAGAGATGCAGGAGGAGAAGCGGATGGTAGAGCAGGATAAAAGGCACTGCCAGCAGGTCATGTGATTCCTGAAGAAAATTGGTGCAGATGCATGAGTTAAGGTTAATTTTAAAAGCTAAAATCTGTGACACTGTTATGTTTTTCTTCTTTTCCAGTGGATGTTTTTAGCTTCGTCGACATAAAGTGTTTTAGGCAGTTTGATGCCAGACAATATTTAATCCAACCAAAACATGTTGTTGATTAATCATTTTGTCTATATAAATTCATAAAATTGTGAAAAAATATCACAGTTTCCTAAAGCCAGAGAAGGCGACTTCAAATGTTTTGTTTTGTCTGAACAAAAGTCCAAAGAAAAGAAAAGCAGCAAATCCCACAAGTGAGAAGCTGGAACCTGATTATCAAAACTGTTGCTAATTATTTTTCTTACAATCGACTAATCAATTAATGGATAATCATTGCAGCTTGAAATTAAGAAATATATTATATATATCCAAATCATTTACATTTACAACATATTAACATAAAAGGCGATGATGTCACTATTCTTTATACTTTATTTGGATCACGATCAGCTTCTGCAACGTTGTCGCTAGTCTTCTTTGGGTCGACACGACAACAGAAACAATAAAACAATTTAACATCACATTGATCAATAAAACATGAGAAAGCAAAATAAACCAAATATAGATCAGAAAATAAGAGAAACGACTCTACATATGAAAACAGAGAATACAAACTTACAATGAAAACAAAATTGTCAAGGTAGAAACGAAAAGAAAGTAAAATAATCAAAAAGGTCCCAAAACCATAAAACCTAAAAAGAACATCTATGTGAGATTTATCACATTTTGTTTTTGTTGCTTTTGAAAAAAAATACTTTTGATGTCTCATGTCTGTGTGGAGCAACAGAAGCTCTATAAATGTTTCAAATATTTCAACACTTTGAGAGCCTAAACGTTACAATAAAATGGTTCAATCACATTTTAGTTTGCTATATTGAAGGAAAACAAATAAAATTCATTGCGAGTGAATGTTTTACTTCAGTATGTTCATTATTTATTTTATTTTTATTTATTTATTTATCATTCATTGGTTTATTTAACAGGGACAGTGAACATTGGTATAAAAAAAAATGCTGTAAATGTACCAGAGTTAGTTTTCATCTGTAGTAACAGATGTTACACACTTATCTTAGAAGAGAAAATTTAAAATGATAGTTGAAGTTTAGTAGAGATTGCAGGCATTTAATTTCTGCTTCAGTTGGCGCCCCACAGGAGCAGGAAGTTGACCAGCTACTGTTTATTGATCTGTCCTCGAGGGATTCGACTGGAAAATGAGTCTGTCAGTAGAAACAGACGAGGCAGGTGAAGGTGAGGTCGGAGGAAATGACGACGAAAAATCCTGGAGAGAAATCAAAACTAGAGAGTTTCATGAACAGATAATAAAATCAAAGTTTTATTGTTTCAGTAAAATCATTGACAGCGTATCACATTTAATCGATTTCATTAAACTTAAATGAATATACACCAATTTGTGCTGCTGAATTAAAACTGATTTTAAGTAATCAATGCGCTTTTCTGCGCTTTTTATTCAGTTAAATAGATCCAACTTATATATACTTATATATCAGTTCTACTTTAACATTAACAACCGAGTTAAAACTAGTATAATTAGTAGGCAACATAAAGGCAGGTTGAGATTTAGTCAATAGTTTTCATACATAAATTAACTTAAACCACATTTCATTAAAATAATATACATTTTTTAAAATGTATACTTTGAAATTGTAAATGATTGTAATTTATTTATAACTGTGCTGAAAAATAAATCAACATTTGATGAGTTCATCTGGGATCAAACTTTGATCAAACTTTAATGAATTCACCACTCAACTGAAATTAAAATTAGTCATGAACAAAAATCATTAAAAAGAAATCACAGTTAAACAATTGAAAACATAAATATCGAGGTATATTCTACTCACAGTCTCTCCACACACACAGCTCTGTATGTGATGGTGCTGAGCTGATATTGATCCAATCATCATATCTTTAACTGTGTGTGTGTGAGATTGAAAGATGAAAAGATGACCGTAAAGTGTGGGGAAGGTCAGACCGGGATCATAATCAGGTGTGACTTAATAGGTTTTGGGTTTTTATCTCTCCCTAGAAACACACACACACACACACACACACATTCATAACTACTGTGTCGGTTGATGTATTAAGATAAATGGATTCAGTTGAGAGTCGAGCTCGCTGCCAGTCTTCCCCCAGTGGCCGACTGCGGTACTGCAGGCTGAGAAAGCGTTTTCCCCATAAACTTCCATCATAAAAGACACGTCTGCAGATCATTCCACCATCTAAATCTTATATAGTTTTCCCTACAATATCTGTCTGTGGCAACTAAAGCGTCATTGAAGTGGACATGTGGGTAAAGGGAGGACATTTTTGGATTATGAGGACTTTTGTGGATGACACACAAATTTACATAACCGTATCACCAGGGGACTCTGGTCCAATACAAGCACTGAGTAAGTGCATTGAACAAATCAATGACTGGATGTGCCAGAATTTTCTTCAATTAAACAAAGACAAAACTGAAGTAATTGTTTTTGGAGCCAAGGAAGAACAATTAAAAGTCAGTACTCAGCTTCAATCGATAATGTTAATAACGACAAACCAAGCCAGAAATCTTGGTGTCGTCATGGACCTGAATTTCAACAGCCACATTAAGACAATTACAAAGTCAGCCTACTATCACCTGAAGAATATATCAAGAATTAAAGGTCTTATGTCTCAGCAGGATTTGGAAAAACTTGTCCTGCATTTATCTTCAGCAGACTTGACTACTGTAACGCTGTCTTCACAGGTCTCCCTTTATGTGTCTTTTTACTTGTGTTACTTTTATATTCTGTCAACAGTTGTCAATCATGACGTCACATCCCGTTTTTATATTGTCAAATAGCTAATTAAAAACAAACTTATCAGAAAAAAGAGCACCTGGACAAACATACATACATAGCGAACTAGCGAAAATAACAGAAACTGTCTTTGGGAAAAATTTATTTGACATGTACTTTGATTTTTTAGTTTGTCCCATATCCCATCCGCTAACATGTAGGGGGCGGGACTTATGACCTATACTGCAGTCAGACACCAGGACCAATCAAGATATTTATTGAGATATATATTTTGGCTTCAATTTTGGGGAGCTGCCATCACGTCCATATTCATATACAGTCAATGTACAACACCAAAAACAAAAACTTACAAATAGACAGAGAGGAACAAAATGAGTCCATGGAACCAAGACCAAGTGAGGTCGAAGAAAGCCCAAGAAAAAGGCCAGAGAACTGAAATCCTGGCAGATCAAAGCACAATACAATACGAGACAGAACAGTACAATTCAGTCCAAAACAATTAGTCCCCAGGTTGACACATCTCCCTCTTAATATGCTCAATAAAGGGACCCCAGATCTGAGGAAACTTGGGGTGGGCATTGGACAGAGTATACTGAATTTCTTCAAGTTAGACAAGAAAAAAAGATGTATTTTATCCATTTTTAAAGCAAGGAGGGTAAACTGATTTCCACTCTTTTGAGATAACCCTTTTTGCTATCACCATTCCAAACATGAGGGCTTGTCGTAATACTGGGAGAAGAGTCAAAGAGTAGTAGGAGCAACCCAGTATCACAGAGAGACTGTCAGGGATTAGCTGTCGCCATACAAATGAAAAATGTCATCCCATAAACTCCTGAGCTTGGGGCAAGACCAGAAAAGCTGTCTTAGTGTCCCATCACCTGACTTACACTTATCACAGGCAGCAGAGACAGATAGAAAGATTCTGTTCAGTCTGTTCTTGGAAAAGTGCAGCCGACAGATGACTTTAAACTGAATGAGTTGAAGTCTAGCACTGATAGAACATCCCTTGATCCTATCTAACCCTTTCGCCTTAATCCATTCCCCTTTAATGTGGAGAGAAGGGGTTGCCAGAGAAAAAAGACCAACAAACTGTGAGATTAAATGCTTGGAGGTAGCGATTCTACTCATAAGGTAATAGTAGAAAGGCCCTTGTCTGACCAATGTGAAAGACAGTGTCCTTCATGTCTGGCTTAAAACAGGGGTTCTGCATATAGGAACAGAAATGGACAATTCTGGGAGATTAAGTACACCTTTGATTGTCCTAGAATCTTAAGTGAGTTACACAAAATCATCCTTCAGTTGTTTGATAATAAAATTGAAAATAAAATGGCTGTTGAGGAGGCTCCAATAAGTGATGCTGCTTTACAAGACTCAGTCTCAGGCCATCTGGGACAGAGGGCGGTCCAATGACACCTCGGCCGTATCGATACTCTTTCACCATGGTAGCACGGCGCTGCATGTTGACCGCTGAGCTGGAGGAGGTTGGTCATGTCGCTGTTATTGTGGACTTTGGTGATGATGATCCATTAGCCAGCGGCTTGGGTCTCAAGCTGCGGTGGGCTCAGTCTATTGATGGGCCTGAATCAACTGTGAGACAAATTCCATAGGGCGACCATCCTTTTCCCCCTCGTTGATGCCCACAATGCTAATGTTGAGCATGCGAGAGTGCCCCTCCAAGTCTTTCACTTTAGCTCTGAGGAGACTGTTAGCCACCTGTGATACAGTTATCAGCATCCAAAAGAGCCTCGTCCATGTCGTCCATGCAATGTTCAGCTTCGTGGTGTTTTTGAAGGGTGGACAAACACGCTTCAGTTGAGTCTCCATTGACTTTTTCACATCATCCACAAGTTTCAAAACTTTGGTAGCTCAACTCCCTGATTAGTGATGGTAGCTAATGTAGCCTCATTGCTAGCAGTCGTCAAGCTCGCCTTGACACCGATGCCATCTTATGACTTTGTCTTTTGTAGGTTTCATGGTTTGAAACCAAATCCGACAGGTTACAGTACAACTCAGACAGCAAACTAACGAAACACAATCATCGGGTGTTGTAGTTTAATAATAAAGTGGAGGAGACAACACAGCGCTCCAGGAAAACACCTCTACTCCATTATTACGCATGACTGCCCCCAGTAAGAACATTTTTGAAGTATGAGGACATCTATGGAAAGTGAGGACATTCTTAGATTATGAGGGCATCGTTTGAAAGTAAGAACATTTTTGGAAAGTGAGGATATTTTATTAAGTGGGGCCAATTTGGAAAGTCTGATTATTTTGACTAGTAATTTTTAGGAAGAAAGAAAGAAAGAAAGAGAAAGAAACAGTATTTTAAGAAAATAACGACATCTGTGGAAAGGAGATGATATTTTTGCATTATGAGGACATTGTTTGGAAGCGAGGATGTTTTTGTAAAGTGAGGACA
The DNA here is from genome assembly GCF_910596095.1 of Thunnus maccoyii. Taxonomy (NCBI): domain Eukaryota; kingdom Metazoa; phylum Chordata; class Actinopteri; order Scombriformes; family Scombridae; genus Thunnus; species Thunnus maccoyii. The sequence goes on from NC_056554.1 coordinate 24,560,015, forward strand.
TTTGTGGGAAGGAGGGATATTTTTGAATTATGAGGACATCTGTGCAGAGCGAGAACATTCTTGGATTAGAAGGACACTGTTTGAAAGACGGTATTTGGAGAGTGAGGATATTTTTAGAAAGTAAGGATTTATATGTGGAAAGCAAGGACATTTTTGGATTACGTAGGATATTGTTTAAAGTAAGGAAATTCAGAACAGAACATTTTTGAGGACATTTTTGAAATGTGGGGCCTTTTTTCTAGTGCAGTAGAAAACAGTTTTAGTAAGTTCTGACACATTTGCAGTAACTTTTTTGTGAAGTCAGGACAATTTTGGTGGGTGAGGATTTTTTGTAAAGACATTTGTGGAAGAGGAGAATATTTGTGAAAACCAAGGACATTTGTGAAAATGGAAATGGAGTAAAGTGGGGACATTTTTTGAATGTGAGCACATTTTGGAAAGTGAGATTATTTTGAATAGTAAACCTTTTCTAAAGTAAAGACATTATCGTTATTGAAAGTCAAATTATTTTAGGGTAATAAGCTTGGGGGTGTATTATATGAGTCAGGGCCCTCACAAGTATAAAAGTACAAACATAAGTGTGTGTGAGTGTCTGAGTCATTTTTCACCAACTATATGCTAAAATTAGGTTTCTGGCGGAACAAATGTTTTTTTTTTCCAAATGATCAGAATATATGAATGTTAATGCAGCAGACACACAACATTTCTGTGTATGTGTGTTTGTGACTGACAGATGGGACGAAAGGATAAAATGAAAAGATAAAATACTGACAGATATTTCCAAATGTGAAATCATTACAAACGTTTATTTTCTAGTGTTGTTGGCTCTTACAGTTTACTGAACATGATTCTTCTCTGTTCACCTTTGTCTCCGGCTTTTTTTCCACCATTTTCTCTTAAATTTCTCTTCCTCTTTTCTTTCTGCCCTTTCTCCCATTGTGATGTATCTCCACACAGCAGGTGACAAACACACTGACGTCCTGCTCGAGTCAAACAGTGAAGCTGTACGAGTTTCAATTTGAGAAAAAAAACAGATGAGACACAACATACTTTTTTTCACAGCTGATTCTTTTCGCATCGTCCGAACCTGCTGTTCAGTGTTTACAGACATCTGTCGTTTCTGTTTGTTGATGTCCGCCATTATTTGCAGCTGTTCATTTCCTCAGTTGTTTGAAAGAGTTTATAAAGGGTCCTGACAAAGTTTTTAAAGTAAATGTTATAAATAGTGAATTTGAAAATGTTTATATATTGGGTTTGAACTATTTTAGTGTTTTATGAAGTATTCATTAACCCCATCAATCCCAGTTGGACACCAATGTCCTCTGTATTGTGTAAGCGAGGCCTGCTGATGGACTGATAGGACTATTGTTGGGTATTCGACCCCTTAAACTGGTCTGTGGTATGATTGACCACTACAGGGCTCCAGTCAGAGAGTCATCAGTGTCGTTTAACTCCTTTACTTGCAGAGTAAGAGTAGTACAAGTAGTATAACTCAGTGGTGCAGATCGTTACAGTTACTGAAATAAAGAACAAACTAATACTACATAATGTCTCTGACTTGTCACTGTTAATAGCTGTTGTTACACGGCTAATGATAACCAGTACTAATTAAACATTTTAAGTCTGCAAATGAGATCTACATCCTCTCAGGATGAATATTAACTGGTGCAGGATTCACTCTTGTTATAATAACACACACACTGAAACCACATCAACTGTGTTCACAGTCATACAGCAAACTAACTAGGCTAACAAATTAGCTTAGCACCTAGCGAGGCTAGTTTCCGAACATGCTAATTACTGAACAAATAACGAACACACTTAGCATAACCTAGACGATACCATGTCATGAAATACAGAGAGAGTTATCATGCTACCTGCACCTTATAGCAGTAATATTGCAACTTACATCGTCAGTGACTTCTGCACCGGCAAAACGGAAGAAAGGAAGTGTAAACGAGAATCGTAATTTCACAATAAAAGTCTCTGAATGTACAGAATTCCCAACAACTATCTCACTGTCAATCACCATATCAGTATTTATGAGCAAAATGATCTATCAGAATTAGCTTTAACCTTTCTTTGTAAGTAGTTATGGTGATCCAGCGAACATGTGCATCTTCATCATGTTGCTTGTCTTATTTATTGACTTGGATGCTTCAGCAAACTGTATTCACTTGAAATAGTGAAAGTTCAGTCGAAAAAGTCAGTGGCAGGTTTGACTTGAGTAAAAGATGAGTATAATTTATTTGAGTAAAATTTTGTTGCTGTTGAAAGTTCTCCACTCAAAGTCCATTTAATCACTTGCTTTGGAGCTTTTGACCCTGTAGCACAGTCATCATAAATTAAATTTGATGTTAAGCAATTTAACATTGAAACTGTCACTGAGCTTTTGGAGATATCTGGATGTGACGTTTGTGTCATTATGGTGGATTTTTTTCCACACATTTTCTTGTAGAAGTGTGTGAGGACGCTGTTGGGTGGAGAACAGATTACTGTTTGATGTAAGTCTGAAAGGACCTTGACATAATTTATTCCAGATGTCTCCTACATCTCTCATTCTGTTTCATTTCTGTCTGTTCTCTCTCTTCGTCCCCTTTATCCTTTTGTTTCTCTCTGCTTTCTCCCTTTTTTCTATCTCATCATCTCTCTGTTTATCTCCTATTTCCTCTTTCTTTTCTCTTTATTTCTCTGTCTTCACATCTGCTCATTATGCCACTAATAAGACAGCAGAAAGAGAAAGAGTCAGTTTGATATGTCTCTTGTTTTCTTGCTGCTGAGCCGTTACGATGTTGACGGATGTTTATTATTGTGGAATAGAATCTCCTTAAAACATTTTAATCAGCAGGAAGTGCAGGATTTATTTTGCCAATAGTGACACACATTTCACATCCTGATCGTCAACTTGCTTATTTAGAGTTTTAATGTTTCCCAAGAGACTTATTGAGACTTACAAACTATTGTTTGTTTGGCCAGCAGGACGGCGTAGTAAGTACATGGACATCTGACGAGCGTTTCCTCAGATGAAGTGCCCTCGAGCAAGACACCAAATCATCCTGCACTCATTGAGGATTGTTTAGAAGATAAAGCTTAGATAACCTTTTCTTAATGGCATTTCTTACCCATTTTAATCATGTTTTTTTTATGGGGCATTTTGCTGCTTTGTTTCACATTTTTATTGAGTCGTGAAATAACTTTCGCTTTGTACTGCTGAGGTTTGTTTTTATTTTGAATCATAATACCTGCTCATGCAAACAGGAAGCATTTTATTCAGCTTCAGGCTGTAAAACTGAGGCAGCAGAAGATGAAAATTCTCTAAATATCCTCTAACGGGACTAAATTATCTTAATATTATTGTGCATTATTTCAACACTCAGAAAGTTTCAAATAGTTATTTTTTAAATGTTTGGTTTTCTTTGTGGGTTTTCATCTTTTTTCAAAACATATTAGACACATTTCCCATAAATCATGTCAGATTTGGTCTTAAAGAGGATGTAAAATATCTTTATTTCAGGAAGTCTAGAATGTTTTTGTTAATCTGATAGATAGAAAGATGATAACATCGACATAAAGGCTTATTTGGGAACTGATATGACGACCAGGAAAAAAAAAAAAAAGCCATCAGGAGATCAAGATCCTGTCACAGTCGTGGTCAACTCAGTACTTTCCGTTGTGTTTCTGTGTGTTTTCTTTTTTCCCTGTTTCTCTGCTGCTCCCCTGTCTGTCTCTCTGTGTTTGTTTGTGTTGTGCTTCTTCTCTCAGTCTCCTGGCTCATTGATCCCTTCTCTACCTGCCCACCTGCCTTCAATCAGCTAATCACCTCCTTCAGCCTACAAACCTGCCATCCATCATCTCACCACCTCTCCAGTGTATCAACCCCCGCTCTTCATTCACCCACTCATTGCCAGATCATTGTCTCTACTACTGTGGTAGTTTACGTCTCCGGCCTCTTAATCTGTATATTTTCAGAACTATTCTTTATGCTTTGCTTAAGCCTGTGATTAATGCGTTCGTTTTCTCTGCCAGCCTGTCTGTCCTTCCTGCCTTCCTGTTAGCCGGCTCACCTGTCTACCCGCTTGCCAGCTCTGCTCAGCTATGCCCACGCTACAGCCGCTAGCCAAACCACTGCTTGCTATTCCTCACCAACCCTCTGCCTGCTCCAGCCACGTTCCCATCCCCACTCAGTTCACCTAAAATAAACCTTCTAAACTTCATCAGCTTCCTTGTCTGTGTCCAGCACTTGGGTCTGCTAACATGAGATCCTAACAGATCCCATAAGAATATAAATAAACTGTTGAAATGTCAACTACAGTATTCTCTTTTGTCTTTCTCCTGCTGAATGTTTATTACAGACCATATCACATAATTTCAAGATGGAGTCGAGTAAAACTACAGAGTTAGAATCAGTTTTTAGGCACTGAAACAACTGAATCTGTTGTTTTTCTCTGGTGAGGACAGTGTCCAGAACATCAGCCTAACTAATGTTAGCAGTGCATGTTTCCCCAGTGAATGTCTGTTTGGGACCTCATTCAACAAGCTAAGATGCAGGACAATATGTGTGTCCATGTTTATAAGTTAGATAAGAAGGAGACTTTAGCAGGAAAAGCTAATGTGGGTTGTTGTTCAGAGTCTGCAGCTCTTGTGGAGCAGGATGCAATCAGGCTCAGTGTGACCGTCTGCTCTGCTGATGATAGAACAACACGTTAACACTTTATGAAGATTTGATTCGCTGTATTGAAATAAGGACTCCAGCTATGTAAACAGGTGATGAAATGGTATTTATTCAGAATAATGTAAAACTAGGGAGCACCATTATGAAATCATAGAATTTCTCCCTTTTGGTTTCTGTTTTTTTTTTCTCAAAGGAGAAAACAGAAAGTGATTTACAGAGCAGATGTGTTGCTGTAGCAGACAAAAAAAAAATCAATTTAATTTCAGTTGTACTTTGCAAAAGTAGCATCTGATCTGGTCAAGACCTTTGTTGTAATGTTTACCTGCAGGTTCAAACCTTTAACATCATTGAATCAGAACAAACACACTTCTGCTTACAGTATGTTTACACTCCAAAAGCTGAGCAAAATAAAAAAATCTTTTTTGAGGACTGTTCACACTCTCTCCAGCTTATTACAGATACTAAGAAGAGGCTTCTATTTATTATTTATCCCCATTTTAGCTTCAGTGGCCTCCTGTCTGCACACACACACACACACACACACACACACACACACACACACAGTACAGTACGTCTGTCTGAGTGCTATCATTAGTTAGACAGCTAAGTGTCTCCATTTACTCTGTGGTAGTTCAACATGTCCTCAATCAGCCGACTCTTCAGCCATCTAAAAAAACTCAACAGTGGTGAGTCACAACAATATGCTGCGTACAGACACAGACAGTTGTGTACTGTGACTTTTCTTTTTTAAACCCCATAACACAACCTTCATAACCGCCTCATGTGATTGATTGAAAGCATCCAGAATGCAAATAAAACTTTTTTACTCTGAGCTGAGATAGAAAAGTGATGTCCTACATTACATAATGACGGATAACACCCCATAAAAAGAAATGAAGGGTGGATGGTTAATTCTGTCCCGACTTATCACACTTTTATTTAAATGACAGCATGCTGTGTATTACTGAGACAGCCGATGATTCATTTAAGGAGATCAAAGTAAACAGAACTGACCTTTTCAAAAGTTAATTTACTGGAGAAACAGAAGATAAGGACCAAATGAAAAAGTTGTTTTTGGAAGCTCTTTGTGGGTATTTTGAAAGAAAAACAATTACATAGGATGTCATTATTGTGATGATTATCAGTCACAAAACCAAAGAGGATCCTATTTTCTCCCAAACTATCATGAATGCAAACACAACGTCGGGTTGAATGAAGGGAAATTAAATGGCAACTCAATCAGATTATCAGGTCAAATGACTGTTTCATTAACATAGTAAGTACACAAACTAAAATTCTTTTTACACTTTGTTATTAATAGCAAAGTTGCACCAACACAGTATCAAATGTTATATTCATGAGCAATTGGGGAGAGGGCAGGAATGGGGTCTGATAGCATTTTATTGAGTTTGAATAAATCCCTAATCAAATCTTATGATTACCTTTCTTACCGTCTCTAAAGAGAATATAAAACACCTCCAACTCAAAGATGTCTGATCGCCTTTTCTTTGCAGAGACTTGTTGGCAGCCTAATTAATGTTGACAACCTGAACATGAGCTGAGCAGTATCATAATTTATGAATTGTTCATTAAATGTAACAGCTGCAGCCTCCTGCACTTCACCAGCTACTTCCTCCAAATACTGAAACTCCTGATTCACGACTATAAAGCTGATCAGATTGAGATGGGAGATTCTTACAGATGTAAGGTTATCAGCTGATCATTTCTCTAAGAGTCAAATAGTCCACTGGCGGTCGTACAGTGGTGTTACAGAGTGATGTGTCTTTACTTAAAAACAATCTTTGCATGAATACAGACAGCAGCTGCAGAGACACATCAACCAGAGAACAAACTAGTTCACGTCATATCAGAGTTACCGTAATTATGAGCATCCAACTTATGTGTAGTGTTCATCCATTCGTAGGAGAGGGTGTTGCATATTTAAGAAGATGCTTAAAAGAATTCTTAAAAAAAGTAAATCATGTGGTTCAGTTCCTGTTCCTGCCCCAGTACATTCTGTACAGCCTCTAACTTGAAGGCTGAACAGGCGAATACAGGAGCAGCGGATCTAAACACAGGTAACAAGTTACAAGAACAGGAAGCAGAATAGAGCAGGCATTTTGACTTGTCATAGCAGAAAAAGCACACTAATAAATAGAATTCAGCCATCATTGATGTTATTAATCACACCTGTGCTTAAGGCTGTCACAATAACTGTAGTATCGCAACACTAGCTAACCCTGTCGGATGGCAAACAATCGCCACAACGGCGCTGTGTTCACGTTTTCTCTTTGTTTCATGAGGCTAGGCCCTTCTTTTTTTACACGTGTATTGAATGTTCAGCAGCTACAGACAAGCCGCACAAGCCTCCTGCAGCTAGCATCCAGGCTAACAAGCTAACCTGGCGCCCAGCCCTTATAACAGAGCCGGGCTCGGTGTGAGCTGACCGGAGGTCAATGTTGATGCTTGGTAGTTAAAAACACATCTGTATGAATATTTTGTCTCGGTTATATGTTAAGTCTCCCAGGTCACTGCATGGCTGAGCAGGCTGCCATTTAACCTGCAAGGTAGTTTCCCCCCAATCATACAATCTAAAGGCACATCCAGCCAGAGTCTGTTTCATAAATCCCAGGTTTAAGGGGACTCGACTGTAGGCCAGTGTTGTTTCCGGCTACAACATGATTTAAAGTGTTTTTGTCAGGTACTGCTGCTCCATACGGCTGACGCACAATCAGACTAACATATCTTGATTTTCACAAAACAACCCCCAACAAACTACAACCCTAAATCACCGCAGGGGAAATTCCTTCACCGTGACAGCCCTACCTGTGCTTTTCCTGCTTTGATGTGTCAAAACGTCTCCTGTGAAAAAGGTCTACAGCTGGCGGTGAATGAGTGAACACGAGACATGTGTGGCTTGATGAGGGAATGAGGGACAGGTGTGCAGGGTAGAGCAGGTATCTGGTCTGAAGGAAAGTAGATCTGGATCTTCAGAGACCTTCTGCAATGAGACCCAAATTGTAATAAACCGGAATGATCCTTCAATGGGTGCAGTAAACACCGGTATGGTCCTTTAACTCAGCTGCTTAGCTCCCATTTTAAGAATGATTCTTTCACTAATCATCTGTGTGTGTGTGTGAACTCATTTAACACCGTTCCTCATCTTTGTTGCTCCACTTTTTCTCCTTTTAAAAACACCGTCACCATGTTTCGACTCATTTCTCATTTTGCTGGGAGCTTAGAAGCTTAAGTGTGTGTGTGTGCATATGTTTGAGTAGGAGAAGGGTGGAAATTGCTTTTGCCATGATGAAAAGAGCTTCTGTGTTGCTGTATGCCATCCTAAGCCCTCCATCTGCCCTAAAGGCAAAGTCAGTCCTACGACAATTTATAAGGTCACACACCTTTTTAAAATGAAGCCACACACACACACACACACACTCACAGCGGGAGGCATGACATTAAGACAGTAGTGAAGAATGCTTTTACCCTCATAAATACTAACTACTCTTAATCCTTCCTCTTGAGAAACCAGCTGCCAGGTTGGTTCTGCATGTGTGCGTCGTCACGCGTCACAGCTTCAAAATGAAATTTATATTTCTGGTTTAATTTTCCACTCTGTTTATATTTCAGGGGAAAATAAATTAAGGCCGACACTTTGCACTCAAAACTCAATAAAATTTAGGGTGTTTATGTCGCAAGTAAAATTAACATTTAAATTGTAAGTATTGATTGTGTTTGGCTTTGACTTTATTTCTTTCTGTGTGCTCCCCTTAGCTTGATATTATAATCAAAATGTAAATTAGCTTGAAAAGTGCTTCATATCACTTTTGACTTATGCTTATATTGGCATTATTCTGGTGATTCTGATTGATGGAGACTACAGGTTAACTAATTTTATTCTTATTGGTAGAAACGACTACAAATTTATATAATCTTGATAACAATTTGACTGTAATAAAGTAAATTGCAATTGGCAAAAATAATCTTAATTTATATTTGCAGAGATAACTACAAACTAAAATAATCTTTACACTGATTTGTTGGGTACAACGACACACTAACAATCTTAATTGAGATTGGTGGAGCATATCACAGACTTATATAATCTTGATTCTGATTGGCAGGGTTGACTAAACACAATTATAAACTTGGTATTTATTTGTCAGGGATGACTATAGACCAACAAACTTGAGTGCAGTTGGCGAAGATGACAATCAAGATAATATAATCTTAATTCTTATTGGTAGAGATGACTATAAACTAATATAATCTTGATTCTTATTGGTAGAGATGACTATAAACTAATATAATCTTGATTCTTATTGGTAGAGATGACTACAAATTAATATAATCTTGATTCTTATTGGTAGAGACGACTATAAACTAATATAATCTTGATTCTTATTGGTAGAGATGACTATAAACTAATATAATCTTGATTCTTATTGGTAGAGATGACTACAAATTAATATAATCTTGATTCTTATTGGTAGAGATGACTACAAATTAATATAATCTTGATTCTTATTGGTAGAGATGACTACAAATTAATATAATCTTGATTCTTATTGGTAGAGACGACTATAAACTAATATAATCTTGATTCTTATTGGTAGAGATGACTACAAATTAATATAATCTTGATTCTTATTGGTAGAGATGACTATAAACTAATATAATATTGATTCTTATTGGTAGAGATGACTATAAACTAATATAATCTTAATTCTTATTGGTAGAGATGACTACAAATTAATATAATCTTGATACAGTTTTCCGGGGATAACTAAAATATCTTGATTCCAAAGAGTAAATATGACTACAGGCTAATATAATCTTGATTCTGGTTTGTGGGGGACTAGGACTTTGTTTACGTGAACACCTGGAACAGCACATGATGTGTCAGAACACAGCCGTCTTTAGAAAGCAGGTATCAACAGCTTCGGGCTCCTGATCGAAACCAATGACGTCTCCCTGAAGAGGCGAAGAAAATCAAGGTCTGATGCTTCTCTGCGGGTGGTGCGGAGCTTTAATCTACTGACAGACTGAGTGTGTGCGTTGGGTGTGGGTGGATGTGGAAAGGCTCCTTTAGCTGATGAAGTGGAGTATATGTACATCAGACAGTCGGCTAAACATCAAAGAGGATCTGATCTGTGCTCCCGGTGGCAGCCTCACTCAGACTCTCGTTGTTACCTCCCGTTCTTTGCCAAGAATAATCCTGTTATGCAATAAAGAGAAATAATAATTTACACTCTTGTCACCTGCTCTACTCTTCTTCTTCACCCCTCTCTTCCCTCTGGTCTTCTCCGCCCCTTTCATTTCCTCTCCTCCGCTGCCTCTTTTCATCTTTCTTTTCTTCCACTCAATGTAAGAGCCACAAAGTCGACCGTAAATCAAACACCGACAGACACAAGAATTCTCTGATCCTCGTCTTTACAAGGATCCTCTGCATTTACCACCATATCTGTAACATGAACCTTTTTTTGCACCATAATTCGTTCCCCTGAGATCTTAGATTGTCTTCTAGCGTCGGACTTGTCTGTCTGTGATGTTATTTTGTGAAGAGTTTCCAGTTTAAGCTTTCGTTTGGTCACATAATGAGCATCAAAGAGTTTTAGCAGCAGATGAAAGTATTAGATGTGTTCATTGAATTTGTTGCTTTGTTTCAGTTTAATATGAGCTTTACCTTGCTTGTTATTTTTAACTTAATCAAATTTAATAACTGACAGAGAGTAGTGGTTCTTTTGTCACTCTTTGAGTACCAATTTGTGAAACTGGATTTAAGGGAGTTGGGGGAAAACCTGGTCTTTGATTCTGCTCATTAATTTTTGAAACAGTGGTGAATTGGGGACATGCAGTACTTTCAGTGTCTCTTACCTCTTTGTGTCTTATACAGGTTTTTATATGTGCTTCTTATTCATTGGATTAACTTGCCTATTAATCATCTGTTGAGTTACTCATTTGCCAATTTGAACCAAATTGTAGTCTTGTTATGAAGGGTACATGTTGTTTTGTTATTATTTATAACCATCACCAGTTACTAGACACTCATGACAGACTTAAGCAGTAAAATCAGGTCATGACTCTTAACTCTGAAACAGTGTTTCAAGCTGGTAACACATGCAAAACCACACATATCTAGTATTAGAAGGGGACATATCATGCTTTTGGTGATTGGATGTTAAACATGGTCAAAGTTCCAAACCTTGAAGTGAACGGATGTAAAAATGCTGCCTTCAAGTCAAAATCTGACATCAGATTTTTTGCACATGCCCACAAACAGCTGTCCGTTCCATAGCCTTGGTTGCTAAGGTGGTTGCTAAGGTGTTTCCAGGTGTTGTCCACTCTCATACTTTGGGCTTCAACATGTACGGATGGATTTGACAAGTTTCCATTGGAGTAAAGAAGGAAAAGAAGTGAAATCCTGCTACTATAGTTTGTTTACGTAGCCTCCAGAGCCGGAGGAAGCTTCCTGAAGCTGACCAATCAGAACAGAGTATTCTCATCAGGAGGCGGGGTCTTAAAGAGACAGGAGCTAAAACGGCCTGTTTCAGACAGAGGCTGAACTGAGGGGCTGCATAAAGGACCAGTAGAAGATAAATAAGGAGTTTTTTACTGTAAATCATGTAAAGATATTCCAGTAGAGCCCCAGAATATAAATACAGAGCTGGAAATATGCAGAATATGAGTCCTTTAACAATGTGGCCGACCAGAGTGAGTCTTCCAGAGTATGTTCACAGAGGCCAGTAGTGATACAGTGAGATGTGATCACAGTTGAAAATAACCTGATGCGGGGAGGAAGGTCATCTCGCATGACTCAGCATCAGCAGATATGACGACGCAGTGTTTCTGATGTCTGCCGTGGCAGGCACGCTGCTCCTGAGTCAGCTGAGGCAGGACAAAACACAACATTTAACTTGTGCACGCCGAGACAGATGATTGTTATTATTTTATCATGTCAAATGAGTCTAAGTTGCTCGTGGCGGCCTTTTAGATCCTTTGATGTCATGAGCTCGTTATGTTATTTGCTCTTCATCCCTCTTCTTTTGTTTCTCTGCGCTCCGTCACTTCATTCCTTATATATATATTCTCTTTCTCCTGCAGGCAGCAAGTGTTTGTTTTGAAGGAGCTCAGGGTGGCGGAGCTTCAGCATCATCATTATCGTCATGGTGACGTGAAGGCTGTGAAGGGGAAAAGTTCATTTTCTCTCATTCTGTTTGGATTCACACACACACATTTGACACAAGTCGATGGACGCGGTTTGCGTGACTCGCATAATGTATTTACATTTTCAATTATGTTTCATAATGAATGACGGTTGACAACATCTAATGTCCTCCCTCGCACGCTCAGACATACAAACGCGACCAGGAGAGAGACGGAGAGAGAAGCTGCTGTGTGAATATTAGCAGATAAACAGTCAGCGGCACTAATTCTCCAGTCGCTGCCATTAAACCGTTTCAGAAGACGAGGACACAACCAGATGATGTCATTAAAAGATTCAAACGATGGAAAACATGATGGAAATATGACGTTTCTGTTAGTTTCATGTATCGATGTGAGGAAGGTTACAGTCTCTGTTTACAGTTTGTTTTCATCCAGCCCAGCTTAAAGACTATTTGTGTTATTTTGAGAGGTTTTTTGATGCACAGATTGAAAATTAGCATAAAACAGGTGGATGGAAACACATCTAGAAACTTTTAGACTCCCCAAAATAAACCTTCCAGGCATCCAGTTGGCAAAGACGTCTGAGACGAGAACATCCTGGTTTGAATCTTTACACACACACCGTCCTGCTGCTGGAAATACTCACCAAAGCACCAAATGTGGATTCAATCAATGAACAGCTCCTGTTTCTTTAAGGCCCCACCTCCCGATGAGCCCGCTCTGTCCTGATTGGTCAGCTTCAGCAAGCTTTTGACGGCTCTGAAGGCTACGATAAACAAACTATAGTACCAGGATTTCACTACTTTTTCTCCTCTTTATTCCAAATGGAAACCTCTCAGATACATGTGTAAGATTTTAAACCAAAATCAGATCAAAATATACAAGTGAACATTAACAACTTTAGCAACAAACATTAAGAACAGACGGTCGTTTGTGGACGTGTGAAGTTCATCTGAGGAGGAAGTTGCGTTCCAGGCAGGTTGAAGCCCTGGATTTTGACTTGCAGGCAGCATTTTTACATACGTTCGCCTCAAGTTTTGGAACTTTAACCATGTTTAACATCCAACTTCATAATCACAAAAAGCACGATACGTCCCCTTTAACTATTTGGTTCAATAAATGACTTTAAGTATTATTATTTTGTGTGTAACCTCTTTTTGCCGCCAGCCTTGAGCCAGATGGAAACACTTTAAAATTCATTAATTGTCTTTCTTTTTCAGAATCAGCATTTCACACTTAAAATACATTTTATAATCTGTCATTAGAGACATAAAGACATAAAGAGAGAAAACAGAAGGAAACGTGTGTGAGGATTTATATATCGTACATTTAGTTCATATTTTTATATAAGAACAACTCATGTAAGAACACTGTTGACCTTTATGTGTCTGTGTGCTCAAATGTTGTTGATCCCTGACTTGAAAGGATTGTGCGTGTGTGTGTGCGTGTGCGTGTGTGTGTATGTGTGTGTGCGTGTGTGTATGCGTGTGTGTGTGTGTGTGCGTGTGCGTGTGTGTGTGTGTGTGTGTGTGTGTGTGGGTGGACCATAATGACCATATTGACTTATGGGCTTCTTGCCTGTGAGCTCCAGATGCTCAGATGCTGTTTTCTTCCTCTTGTTTCATCTCGTCTTCTCAGCTACACTTTATTATCTGCCACAAACTTCAAAGCTTTTACCGTCGTCATATTTTATTTTCTTTATTTCGTAATCTGCTCCGCAAAGTTCACACACGTCTCCGGGTGATCAGATAAACTTTTTAAGGCTGCGGTTAAAACGATTCAACACACACTCACACTCTCACTTTTCCCTCATATGGCTTCACCACTATGACCAACACACACATTAGTGATCCCTTTCAGTACATTGTAAATCTCTAGTGGGAATCTCTAAGCTTTCATTGGCTGCTGCGGGGATACATCCACATGTCCTCATAGTCGCTCATTAGCTCGCACACACACACACACACACACACACACACACACACACACACACACACACACACACATGCTCGCACACATGAAACATGCTGCCCTAATGATCAGGACACATGACAGGCGAGATGCTCTCGAGTTACCTCATTGAAAATTGACTGCATGAAGATTTTTTTTTGTTATTGTGGGTTTGATGGACGTTGCATTTTTAAAATTTTACAGCGAAAGTGTTTTGTAAGTAATATTTTCCTGGAAGGGTTCAGTTTCCGGGAAAATATTGCATCTAAAGCAAAAATTTAAAGTTGCAAAAAATTCAGCTTTCTGTTGACATTCGTGAATATAAACAGAAAAAAATCCCTTTTTAAGCAAAAATATGCTCATCCCCTCATCTGCTACAGTGCTCATTTATTTATCAAAAAAAAAAAAAAGCAGAAACCTCATTAGAAATCTGCCCTGGCAATCCTGAGCAGAACTGCCTTCCAAAAAAAAAAAAAAAAAAAGAGAGAGACGGCACCGAAGGAATGATGCCATCGCTGAACTACCAATGACTCCCCTAATTAAGGGCCACAGTTTTTTATTCTGAAACACACTGACACTCATGGCCAGATTTATAAATGTGGTCATGCGTGTCATTTATTCAACAAGCGAACCGATCTGGGAGCTCGGTTGCTGCCTCTGAGGAGACACTGCCTGAGAGCCTGTGTCTCCTTATTGAATATGTATTTGAGGAAGGATTGCTGAAAATAATGTGAGGAGACATAATTGAGACCGACTGCACAATTTGTGCAGTCCATGTAATTTATGAGGTCCAGTCTTCAAACTCTGAGAAGCAGCTACATCTATTAAAAGTGGGGCATTAAAAAGGAAAGTTGTGGCCGTGGAGGGAAATTCTATTGTACAGAACTTAAAAATCCATAATCCATATCTGACTGCCTACATGCTTCAGGTAATAATAGACCTTTTTTACTGGGTGGAATTCTACAATTTATATTTTTATGATAATGTCTGATGTGTCAGTGTGTAACGTGTTGGTCGTGGCTCGTAGTGATGAACCTACAGTGACTCTGCAGCTCCTCTCGGCTTTACGGAGCTTTATAGTGAGTTTCAGCTCATTGTTTATCTGTCCGGCTGAAACTTTACTGTTCTGGTTCACTCTCAGCGTCTCATAGCGTCGTTTTCAGAGAAAAAGCTCTAAAAAGCCGCTGTACACTACCTGCTCAGCACCAAACAGACACAGTTAGCTGTAGACTAGCTGGTGAACATAGTTAAAGAGCCAGATATTTCCCTCAGGAGTTGGTGGAGACCAAAAACAGAGTTAAAAGAGAGTGAATATTGGACAGAAACACGACTCCACATGAATGATAATGTTGCTCCGTAACTGCTGGATGTGGAAACAACAAGTTCAACATATCAACTGTTTCTGCTATTGCAGGTTTAACTGCAGCCTCATTAAACAGGATATAAATCTCATCACTTCATTAATTAGTATTTCTACGCAGCATTTACACATATCATTTTTTATTTATTATTTCAGATACTGAACTGCACCTGTTTATCTCCCAAATGTTTGGATCATCTAATGAGCCTCTATTAACAAGCTCATCATAAGTGCAGATTGAGTTAAATATTTCCCAAAAAGTCAAAGTATTTAAAGTAAAAGTAAAGTATATTAGGTTTTATTTACAAGAAAAGTTTGCGACCTACTTTTTCCGGCCCTTCCTTCACATGTCTGACTGACATAAAACTGCAGACTCTCGATCACAACGAGAGAAGCTGCTTCTTAAAGTGCATTTTCATCCTGCTGGTTAGTCTGACAGAGCTGCTGCTCTCAAAGGTCAACATTTAAAACTATAATAACGGCAATTTACTGAAAGCTGAAGGGAGGCTCATCCCTCTTTTTTGTTTGGCGCCACAGGTGTCTTCTTCCTTTGTGGTGAATAACAATCAACGTTACCTTAATTACTGCATTAAAACTACCATGGAAAAAGCTCAGTTCCATTAAGACGTCGAAATAATAGTTTCAGTAATGGTTTTTAATCACAGCTCCGCTGGTCTACACAGGAATCAGATGGTATTTCAATGTCTTCATTGTTCAGCACCATGATAGTCATTAGTCTCCATTCAAGTTATAATTACTTAGTAAAGAAACTGCTTTAATTTGCATCCACTTAATTTAAATTGTAACACAGATCCTTCACAGCAGGTCTGTGTGAGAACTGAATATAATCTTTTATGCTTGTGGTGGAAGATGTCTCTGGTCTTCTGTCTTTACAAGAACATCAGCTGAGCTAAAAGAAGCCAAAGCTAATTGATACTGACACCCTTTATTCATGTATGGAGGGCTATTTTTTAACCAGAATTAAAATGAAAAAGAGAAACAGAGGATTAAATAAGAAAACAGCCAATTATTATCTTGTAGCTTTCAGCCCAGTAACACCTGCCGCACTCAGCCAGTTGACCTACTGATGAGTCAATGCTGCTTTCTTGAGCTCAGTAAATCCCAAAGGTCATTGCTGACATTTTCACCGCAGCATTCCTATAACCATTCCTGGATGACTGTACTCCTACAAGATAGTCTTGTCAAAAATGCCCATCATCCCCTTGGAGGTTGACCACGGAGGCATCAGGGTGACGGCTGGAAGCTCCTTCGTACAGTTGAACTCGCAAAGGTTATTGCTGTCATATTCATCAGCGATCCGGGAACATTCCTGCAGGATTCTTGCTCTTGCAGGGAGATTTATCTTGTCAGAAGTACCCATCACTGCCTTTGGAGGATTCCCGGTTTATCCCCAAGATATTAAGCTGTCCATCAGGACCCCAGTGGCTGCCAAGTATCACAGTATTACATACAATGTCTCTGGAGACTTTATACATACAAAGAAGATGGAAAAAACTTCCTGAGAGGTAACTCACAGACAGACCCTTCCCTCTTCAGATGACCGGATTGATAGTGATGCATTCTGGTTTGCTTGAATTTTTTCTGCATGAAAAGAAACTGAGCCAACTCATCCACTGATTCAGACCAGAACAAATTAACTAAAGGTTAATTCAGACGTTTTCCGAAAGCTGCTGAGAGCAACTTTTACTGAGGAACTGAGACAACGGCTGAGATAAGAGAAGAGACAGGGTTGTCTCTAAAACTCTACACTGGCTATTAGTGGACGTGACTCACAGAGCAATCTACAAACGCCATTTTGATTGATGACCAAAGATACAGAAGAAGTTGTGAACTTTCATCTGGGAAAACCAAAACTTACAGAGTGTATAGAAGCCTTCATAACGGGTCTGAAATCCCCTTGTTTTTAAGATGCATTGAGGAATCAATCAAGGCCAATTTACAAATGTGTAAAAACAGTCTGACTGTGACCTTGTTTATGAGGATTTAGTGGCATTCTGTTAAAAACAACACATAAAGCCCCAAATTTAAGACCCAAAAATGTGCAAAGTCCAACCCAAGACTGATCGTCATTACAAAATGTGGCTGATTTCAACCTGTTGTTTGAGATTTCAGACCTCTAACTTTTAGAGAAGGGATTTCTGACACAACTTCATCTACTTTCCAAGATGCATGGAGAAGGGAAATAGAGCATTTAAATAAAGTGAGTATGAAACACATTTAAATACAAAAGATTTTAAAGTTGAAAAAAAAAAACATCACCTGATGTCTCACATTTATTGACATACAAACTCAGTTTTGTATCGCGGTCTTTTAAATGTTCATTTGGAGACTCAGTTGTGGTTTTTGATGCTGCTGGTGCTAACAGGCTAAGCTAACCGTGTCAGTGGCTTTGCACTAGCAGCAGTCCGGATGGAGGAGCTGCTCACCAGCCTGAGAAAACTACAACTGTGGGTCCAAAAAAGAAGTAAAACTACTACTGTGGGGTCCTTGTAACGCTTATCACTTCAATTTTTCATATAAAAAATGAAGTTCAAGCGACCTTCTTGCACGGGCGTAACCATAGAAATGTTTATGATGAAGGTGACATCGTTTTCTCCTCCAGCACACCAACAGGCGGGCACTGTGCCATGCGGCTACTATAATACTGTATGCAGCTACTGTAGTAAAAATCACGAGTGCTGGTGTATAAATGAACCGTCCTTTTATTCCAAAAGTCATAAATAAAGCAAGGGAAGTACACTTTGTAAAGCCATGGAGGGCGGGAGTGGATGAACCTGGTTAAAGAGTACCCGCCCGTACGGGACGCTCTAAGAAGTAAAGCGAACAAGCTCACAAGGAGGCAGGGATCATTTCATTGGTCAACACTAAACCTGGCCTTCTATTGGTTGGGGGATTTTGACAGGGTTGTTGCACAAAAAATCCAAGAGCAGAGGAGAAATCTGTCCACGAGCGCGCAGAAGCAGCCGGAGTGCGAGGAGAAGAGCTGAAGCTTGAACGCAGCAAATCTGTGCAAGCAACATTATATTTGAGTGCAAGAACACAATTTGAGCCTAAACAGAGCAAATCTAAGTGCAAGCAGAGGCTATTTTGAGGGACAAATTACAAAATTTGAATGTGAAATCAATAAATTATGCTCTCAAATTGATATATGATATATCGCTCTTGAATAAAGATAGGGAAATAGCTCCATATATTAACATACAAAGTCAGTTTTGTATCGCGGTCTGTTAAATGTCCATCTGGAGATCGGACTCGGTTGTGGTTTTTGATGCTGCTGTAGCTCACACACTTACTTCAAGTGCATTTTCAGTCATTAGTTCACACCAAAAGCAAAATGTGGAAATGGATTTACTGTTGCATGCACCAAATGGAAAGATAAGTGCCATCTACATTCATAAAGTTTTATGTCTTTCTGGTCTCTGGCTATATACTGTAGAACACACTGATCAGTATGAGCATAGAAATGTCTGGAGAGATAAATTAGGCAGACAGATTGTTAATATATGTATGGATTCATCCATCTATCTGCCTGTCTATCTCTTCTCTACCCACACAGCAATTGTCTCTATGCCCTCGTGTCATTTTTAAAACAGAATAAAACCAATTTTCTCTCTATAATTGAAATCTACTTTCTTCACCTTTCTGTCCTGTTGGCTCTTTATTCTGTCCTCTCCTCCTCCTCAACTGTCCCACTTGATAATCATGTCTGTGCATCTTTACCTCATCATTTGAACTCTTGTCAATCTCTCTCTCCTTCTGGCCATCCCTTCCTCTCACCGCCCTCCTTTCGTAATGATCTTTTTTACTCATTTGAATTCATTTCCACACTCCCTCACTCTCTTTCCCCTCTCCGCGCTGATCTCCCGACTTTTTCTCTGGTTTCTCAAAAGCTTAATTTCTAATCTAAAGTATCACTCTCTTCCTTTCTCTCTGCATCCAACTTTCTCACCTTCTGCTCCTTCCTTTTTCTGTCTTCCTCTCTCTATTCTCACATTTTAATTTCAGAATTTATTCCATTTCCTGCATCTCTTACCAACGTGCATGTTTGAATCCGTCAGCCAATGTGTGCAGTGATGTCACTGAAAAGACTCAAAACACAGAAACACTGTGTCCCTAATCTTGTAAAACTATAAGTAAACAAGGGTTTCTGCTGGCTGAATGTGTTTCCACTGAATTTACATATTTGTGTACATTTATGTTCAGTTCAGGTTCCGATGGAGAACATAGAAAATCAGTTTAGGCGAGGAATGGGCCGTCTGTACTTGTTACCAGAGGACAGCTTATCGAGTTAATTAAAAAGCAGAAAATGGACAATTGCCCAAAATTTGCTGAGCCATATCTCAGTTATCTCCTCATTTCAATGCCCTTTGCAAATTAACTCCTTTTTGCTAAGCCTAATTAAAATGTTAAAAGTCACAAGGCTTTGGTTAATCAACTCTGAAATGTCTTTACTTACCACAGCACAACAATATTTGCCTTCAATATTTGCCCCCCCCCCCGCCCCCCTCCCCCGGGGAGAGAAGGCAAATATCGCATGGTGATAGGGCTTGTCGGAGAGAGAAAGATAGTCTCATTAAAATCTTCCCTTTTCTTGTCAACCTTCTATCATGGAGACATCTCTAGGTAACTGCTGCCTGCAGTTATGGGAATAAAAGTCGTTGGCCTCCGATAAAAAGAAACCATCTCTGCCTATACATATATAAAAAAAAGGTCCAATTTACCACACGGCTGCTGATTTAAGTAGAAAATAGCAAATCACACTGTTGCCAGCACAGAAAAACCTTCATATCTTCTTATTCTCTTCATTTCAGAATCAGGATGTTGCATACAGCATAATTAATCCCTGGAAAGCAGGAAACCACACGAGTGACAGCTTGAAACCCTTTCACTCAGCCAGAGAAACAGCATGTGTGAACCTTTATTATACCAGCAAAAACAAACAAACTTGTGGCCACCAGCTCTGCTGAACTCATCTGAATTTCACAGAGAACTCATCCCCCACTTCTTGAACTAATCTGGTTCTCGATGGAGTCTAGTTCTGTCCTCTGAAATTCCTCTGGATCTCAACAAGAACTGGTCCTGTTTTTTGGAACTCATCTGGATCTCGATAGAAAATAATCCTGCCCTCTCTGAGTCATCTGGACTGGATCTATACAGGATCAATCTTCAGGAACTCCCCTGAGTACTTACAAGATCCAGTCCTGTTTTCAAGGATTCATCTAGATCTTGACAGGAACTCATCTGGGACTCAACAGGAACTAGATCTATCACAAGGACCTCATGAGAGTCTTGACAGAAACTAGTTCCTTATTTTGTCTCCCACCTTGTCCTGTCATCTGGAATTCATCTTGTTGTCAGTAGGAACCCTGAAAAATAGGAATGGGAATTAGGTTTTTTCCCTGGAACTCATCAGAATCACCAAGAGAACTACTCATCTGGAAGACAAGACTGCAATGAAAACTAGTCCTTTTCTGGACCTCAACCAAACCTGTCTCCTCTAACTTATGAGAGTCTTACTGGGAAGTAGCTTATCACCAGGATCCTCAACATGGATCTCAACAGGAACCAGTCCCCTCTCCCGGAACTCATCTGAATCTGGACGGAAACTACAGAACCTTCAGCATCTCGACTGGAACTAGTCCTATCTTCTGGAAATCCTATCTTCCTTGAAACCTCTTAAATCTCTAATTAAAAGTTTTAATAAATGATTGAAGAAACATAAATCCAGATGCAGGGAATGGTTGGATGAGTATGAAAATGATGTGAATCATATGCTATGGCCTTTGTGATGGTAGATCTTGGAGGAACATGTTGGAAACCACTGTCGTCCACCATCATTAAAGTACCAAGTGAAGGAATATCCTTTGTAAGAATGTAAGAGTGTTTATCCCACCAGAGCACTGAAACTGTTCTGGAGGCTTGTGGAGGCCCAATTAATTTAATACAGCAGACTTCTTTTTTTTTTCTACACAAACTCGACAAAGTCCATTAAAATTACCTTATTAAGGCCACTTTCAGATGTACCCTTTGTGTTTTCATCTGCACCTAAAGTATATGCAGGCTGTGATCTTTAGTCATAATAGGCACACTGACACTGCAAGGATATCATTAATGTATATAAAAAGCCGGCATTAGCATGAAACTGTGTTACACTGCTGCCGTCAGTGACCTCCAGTGGCTTCACTCCTGTGTTAATGGCTCTCAGTTTGAACGACTGTAATAACAGGCTTCAGGAAGTGATCATGTTGCATAAAAAGTGCATTTTTTACACTTTGGGAAGTTCAACGTGTGGTGCTTTTGTTTGCTTTGTGAAACTTTGTTTTGTCTTTTTTTGCATACATTGCACTAAACAAACAAAATACCACCAAAGAAAAGTGGTGCAATTACAGACGAGGAAGTCGAGGATGTAAAGAAATCACTCTAATCAACAGAAAATGAAAATGGATTTGATGGGAGAGGTCAGAGAACTGAACAGACAAAATAGCGAGAAGGATAAGAGGATTAACCTCTTGGAATGTCAAGTAGCAGACCTGGAACAGTACCACCGCATGAACAACCTAATTATCAGCGGGCTGGAGATCTAGCACCGGTCATATGCGAGGGTTACTGCAGCTACAAGCGGAGAACCCCCCCGAGCCTGAACTACACTCTCTTAAACAACAGGTGATCATTTTCTTTGATAGCAAGGATAACGAGGGGTACCATCTTCTCCCCCAAAAAGACAATAGTGAGAAACCTGCCATAATAATTTGCTCTGTGAACAGAAATCAAAAAGACACACAGCTCAGACAATCAGGCAGGGGAGAAAGCTGAAGGGATCCAACATTTATGTGAATGAACACCTGACAAAGAAGAATACTGACATTACCTGACAGGCACGCAATCGAAGAAAACAGAGCAAGATCCAATCAATGTGGACAACAAACTGCAGGTGCTCATAAAACTGAATGGGTCACCAGAGGAAGCCAAAGTTTGAATTGAAGAATTGGGCAAATACCAGTGATGACAACTACTGGGAGAGCAGCACAGCAAGGTAATGAACTAGCCGAACGTTACTCAGTTAAAATGGGTCTTTACTCGGAAGTTAAGACAACTCGCCAAGTGCAGGGAGCGTGAGGATGATACTGACTGTGGACTGAGATGATGACGGAGTCTTACAGGTTGTTTAAATTGTAAAGCAGAAGAAAACGAGCTTTGCAAAGATGGCAGATGGCTGGAAGGAAAAACTGTGATGGTTGGAATCTCAAAACTTTCAAATACTCTGAACATAATATGAATGAATTTAAACTATTGCAGTTACTATAAAGATGATCAGATTAACACAGATGTTAAGTCAAATCATAGAGTGTCAGTTATTCACTTCAACAGCAGACGTCTATATGCAAACTTTCAAAACATCAAAGAATATCGAAGTCAATTTAAGAACCCATTCAGAGCTATATCTATATCTGAGACTTGGCTCATCATGAGATGTGAGGTTTGAGTTGAATGGGTACAAACTGACTTATATGAATAGGAAAAAAAAAAGAAGGTGTATGTGGATAAAAAGCTTCAATTATAAGGTAGTGAAAAGCATGAAAACTACTATTGATGTGCTGAAATGTATTAGCATAGAAATCTATATGGAAAAAAAGAAAAATGTAATTGTTAGCTGTGTATAACAGAGCAGCTGATCTAACGTTGTAATATTTAAGGATAATATGGAGGGAGACACATCAGGAGGTTGTTTATTTGCAGGGATTTCAATATAGATTTATTAAATCCTTATAAGCACAAAATGAATAATGAGTTTATATCCAATGATCACTAATGATCACTCTAATTGATCATATATTCACAAATATTATGGAGGGCAATACAATGAGCAGGCTGTTAATAAATGACATCAGTGACCATTTACAAGTTGTTGTGGTCTATGACTGTAATTATAAGAAGGTTAAGAATGACAATAACTTTAAATACAAATGAATGTGATGTGAATGTAAGAATCCAACAAAAACTGTCCAATAAAACAATACTGCAATACAGACAGTCTGTAGATCACAAAGAAGCTACAAAATGCCTGTAAAAAACAAAACAATAACAAAAAACAACCCTATACAGAGAATTTATAAAGTACAGAACTATAGATGCAGATATAAAAATATATAAAAAATATTACTGATATAATTATCGACATTGTCAGTAAGTGTAACAATAAAATGAAGTTGATATAATAAGAACGTCATTGATTTTATTGCAAAACCACTAACTCACATTTGTAACTTGTCCTTCCAAACAGGTTTTATGTTTCCAAGTAAAATGAAACCTGTTAAAGTTATCCCAGTATATAAAACTGGGAATAGACATCACATTACCAGTTACAGGCCTGTGTCTTTACTGTCCCAGTTCTCTAAGCTGGTGGAAACAGTTTCATTATGAAGCATCAATTTATTGACTGACAGTCAGAATGATTCAGAACAAACAGATCAATATCTATAAATATAACTAATTGTATAGATAATAAGAAGCATGAAGTGGGAGTATTTATAGATTTTAAAAAGCATTTGATATCATTGATCACAATATATTCGTCAATAAAACGGGAAGGTCTGGTATCAGAGGGGTTGTGCTGCTGGTTGACTACAGATCAACATGTTTGGATATTACTTGTGGAGTCCCTCAGGGCTCAGTATCAGGCCCACAAACTGTTCATTTTGTACATTAATGATATTTGTAGAGTATCAATGATACTGAAATTAGTTTTATTTGCAGACGACACTGATGTTTTCTGTTCTGAGGAGAATTTGCAGCAGCTTTGGGAGGTCGTTACGACTGAAATGAATAAATTAAAACGATGGTTAAAAATAAACAAATTATCATTAAATTTGAACAAAACCAAGCTTCTGCTGTTCTGAAATTATAAAACACACTCACATGCAGGTGATGATAGACAATGTTAATATAGAAACAGTATATGAAAATAAATTTCTAGGTGTGATATTAGACCATAAATCAGCTGTAAACCTCATATATAAGACGTGTGAACAAAGCTGATGAAGAGCGTCACAGTTCTGAGAAAAACAAGACACATAAATATACATATATATGGATCATCATTCACTCGTATTACTGTATCTGAATTACTGTGTGGAGGTGTGAGGTAACACCTACACAAGCACCAAACACTCATTATGCAAACTACAAAAAAAGAGCCATGAGGATAGTAAATAATGTGGATTTCAGGAAACACGAACATGCTTTGAAGTTCATGGATGTGGTGGAATTTAAACACACAAACAACGTACAAAGCAAGAAATAATTTACTTCCTGGCAACATATAAACATGTTCTTAGACAGAGAGGAGGATTATAACTTAAGAGGAACATTTAATATAAAAAACAACATGGTGTTTGTACCACTGAAGAGTATTTATATTTCAGTTTGTGGAACAGTTTGTAAAACTAAAGCAAAACACAAATATGAATCAGTTTAAGAAGATGTACAAAAAAACCATTAATGAGGTACAGAGATGAAGAAGTTTGTCTCAGGACTGTGACGCTCGTTGTTGTTGTTATTGTCTGTGTAAACAGGATAAACATTAAGATAATTATTGAAGTTATATTGGATTAACACTCAGGCGAATATTAAAGTTATACATGATAAACTTCAAGGTAATTATTTATGTATATATATATATATAATAAACATTAAGTTCATTATTTAAGTTATAGAAACAGGATAGGACATGTAATATTTATTTATGTTGTTTATTTTTCATTTTATTGGTTATTCTTAGTTTATTTTCTTAGTTATTATTTGCTTGAAATTAAATTAAATAAAAAAACACTGACAGAAATGTTGCTCATTAAGATTCTGCACCACCGGACAATAGGACACCTCAGTGGTATGTATGTGTGTGTGTGTGTGTGTGTGTGTGTGTATGTATGTGTGTGTGTGTGTGTGTATGTGTGTGTGTGTGTGTGTGTGTGTGTGTGTGTGTGTAGGATGGGATTATGTGCCAGTAGATAATTAGTCCATCACTGTCAGGGCTTAAAGCGATGACAGACAGCAGCTACACCGTCCTCTCTCTCTCTCTCTCTTTCCCTTCTTTCCATCCACTCATCGTTACCTTCATCCTCTTCTCATATTTCCTTTTACATATATTTTTTTCTCCCCTCACCTTATCTTTCTCCCTCTCTCTCTCCTTCTCTCTCTCTCTGTATCTCACCCTCATTACGCCTCCTCGTTATGTTCTGCCCACCTCTCTCCTCTCATTTGTCTCTCTAATTAACCCCACATTTTATCACTCCTCCCTTTACCTTCTCCCACTCCTTTCTTCCTCCTCTCTTGACACTTCTACCTCGCCGTTCTGTCCTCCCACTCCTTCACCTCCGTCTTCTCTTGTTCTGTCTGCGGTTACATTTATCTACAGCCTATCGATGTCGCAGCACCTAGCAACCGCATCGAGCGTCATCACGGAGCGCCGCTTAAGAATCAGCCGCGTGTAAATAAACAGCGAGCTCGTCGTGTCTCTTCAGTAACTCTCTAATTACACCCAACAAAAGGACCGCAATTAGCATTTACATTTGCATCTAATTACCAGAGTTGACAGATCACAAATCTGAGGCCACGTTCACAGTCTCCTTGGATGTTCTGTAGAGCTGAACCAGCTTTAGTTTCACGAATCTCCGTTTACAAAACGTTCTTCAAAACTTTAACCAGAAAGTAGGAAATTATCACTGACACAAGAAGAGGATCAGATTTATTAATGGAACTGTGTTTTTCATTGAGTTTGCAGCTGCAATCTGTATTTATTTTACGAGTTTACTTTGGCTGCTGTTCAGCTCCACCAGAGATAAACTGTTACTCAAACTCTTACTCATAGTATTATTCAAATGTATGATATTATAAGAATGTATTATTGTATAAAATATACACCACAGTGTGGAGAGTAATTTCCCTTGTGTAAATAATCATGCCAGCATCAGCACCAAGAAGACACAGGAGAGTTAATTAGAGACTCAACAGTGTTCAGTCATTGTAGAGTTAATCAGCAACATGATATATGGAGTTTAGCTTTAACCATTCATTCATTTCCCTCTCCTCTCTCTCTCTCTCCCTCGCTCCTCCCGCTTTCACATCAGCTGTTTAGAGGCGTTACTCTTAGTTACCAATCAGATTCCTCCACGATCCCC
Source organism: Thunnus maccoyii (assembly GCF_910596095.1). Lineage (NCBI taxonomy): Eukaryota > Metazoa > Chordata > Actinopteri > Scombriformes > Scombridae > Thunnus > Thunnus maccoyii. Next base: position 24,586,362 of record NC_056554.1, read on the forward strand.
AACCGCCAATCACGGCTCAGCTGTCAAACTTGAAAATCTGTCATGGCGACCCTCCTCCACCTCCATCCACCTCCACGGACGGCCGCGTCCTTCCCGGATCACCATCTCGCCTTCTCCGCTCGGCGCCGGGCCCGAGTTCATTAGACGCTCCACCGCTCCACCTCCTCTTCATCACCACCACCAGTGTCCCAGACTCCATCCTACTCCATCCTCACATTCATCTCCGGTGATCTCTGGATGGGCTCTAAGCGCCAAAGACTTTTCCACCTTCACCTTCATCATGCTTGTTCAATAAACATCATTTACTTCATAAGAAACTGAGTTTCTCCTGATTGAAATGCTCATGATGTTTGATTAAAGACCAGCAGTTTTATTTTTGGATTGTAGGGAAGTTTGAGACACTGTTGTTTTCCAGGTGAATTTGGTAAAAAAGCGAAGTGGAGCCCAGAATAGACTCCACAACAGCAGGAGTTATGAACAGTTTATTAAATGCTTTGCTCTGTATTACACGTGATGTACAGTGAACTATGCCGGTTCTTTGGGTCTGAATATATCTGAGTCTGTTTGAGTTTTGGGAGACCTGAAGATTTATTGGCCCATCGGAAGATTTTCCACCCGAACAGCCAGTGAAGGGAGAGCAGGTAGAGGTGGAGACGATGCTCATATGGATCCTAATACTGATGGAAATGTAGCCACGTAAAATGTCTCCAAGGATAATGACGGGTGATTTTCTATATTTTTCTTACCGTCAGTGACAATTTCTTTGAGAAAGAGGTTGTGATATGTAGCACAACAAGCTGGTGAAGCTGTGTAAACAGACTACAGTACACAGAACTACTCTCCGGAGACTGAAAACATGATCACTGTTATTAGTCTTTGAAGCCGTTTCTAAACAAACTAACGTGACCAGTGCAGCGATGTGGCTCATTGACGTCATTATAATAGTTTCTGGACAACAACGTAGGAATCAGATACATCAGGCTTTGATACACACACACAATACTTGTTAGTAGATCAGTTCACTGTTGGATCCAAACATGAAGAAAAATGTAGAAAATCACCAGAATGAAGAGAAACTCCTGGTGTTTCTAATAATCATCTTTTAGTTTTTAGTCTATATTTTATGCTCGTTCCCTTTTTCCAACGACAACCTTCCTCGCGACTCTTGTAAATCCCGTCTCTGCTCGGCTCTTCACAAGGCAGGGAGAACGTTATCTGCAAACCTGACAGTTTAAATTGCGTGATGACAGTAAATGACAGTAAATGAGGTAAAAGCTGCACCTTGCAGTCATGAACAGATGACACGCGTCGGGAGGCCGGATGCGTCACACACATCCCGTCCCTCTTTCTGTGCAAAAAGTTCAGCTCGTGTGTGAAGCTTCAGCGGTTCGACAAACGAAGCAGAAATCTCTCAGAGACGCTGTGAGACAACGGGGGGAGGAAAAAAAAAAGGGCATCAAGTGCTCGCAGAAATGCTTTTATGTCCAGATTTATAGGTTGGACGTTTGGAACTGGACCAGAGATGAAACGCTCGCTCATTATATCTAACAGCATGACATGTAAACACACGAGCAGATGGGTCATTGATGAAAGCGTCGCTTCAAAAACACGAGTCGAGCAGAGCGTCCGCCTGGGGGGGACGTTACATCACCTGAACACCCTGCGCTCTGTCGTTCTCACCTCTCCTCTATCTGTGTGTTCCCTCTCTCCTTTATATCCTCCTCATCCTCTTCCTCTCTCTCTCTCTCTTTGACCCTGTGATTTGACTGCTTCTTGTGTAATAGGAGATGACAGCGAGGGCAGAGAGGACGGTCGGAGACGGAGAGAAACGGCGAAGGTGAAACAGACAAAACAGAAACAAAGAAACTGTGAGGTAGAAACTCAGCGAGTCACAAAGAGAGAGAGAATTATACTGGAAAACAGAAACACAGTGACATTATTCATGGTACAATATGGGCCTATAGGGGCCGTTAATCCACGGCAGAACGCTGAGACAGATTCATGGAGGCTACGGGGAGGCTGGCACCACACTCAGTCACTGAGACCGAGTGTGTGTGTGTGTGTGTGTGTGTGTGTGTGTGTGTGTGTGTGTGTGTGTGTGCGCGAATGAGAGGGCTGATAAAACAGAAGCAAACATGACAGCAGTGCTGCCACAGCCACTGAAGCAACCAGCCAGACCAAATGCCAGCGAGCACACACACCACACATTTTCTGTGCCATTGCGGTGTAGTCAGGCTTCACTCGATGAAGGGGGGGAGGGGGGGGAGGGTGAAGAAGAAGAAGAAGAAGAAGAGAAATCCTCCTTGAATGGTATCAAAGGACGAATTTATGTCTATTTTTATTTCTATTTTCTGTTGGCAGGAAATCAGTGGATAGCCGGGAGTCAGCGGGGATCACATCGCCGTGGAAACAGATGCTCTAATCTTCTCCTGTTACAGTTTTCATACAGCTTGTCCTACATTAGCATAACACAGTGTTACACTAATACTGCTGCTCATCTACTGATGTCGGCCTTCATGACCCTCCGTACGCAGCGCATTGTGATGTCATTTCTGGATACTTTAAACAGAAATCATGTCAAAGCTGTAAATTATTCAGATTTAATTACACTAATAAGACTTTAATGTTGGATGAAGAAAAGATTTGGATGGAAATTTTTTGTTCAAAAAATTGTTGATTTTTCAAAAAAATGATTTCTTTTAGATACAGAAAACAGATTTTAGTGAGATCATTTCAAATATTTTTATGTGAGATTAAAAAAAAGTCTTTTATGTCAGATTAAGATTTTACTTTTAAAAAAAAGTCAGATTAAGAAGAAACAAGATTAATAGAATATTTTTCATTTGAGACTAAGAAAAAAAAACGAGGAAAAGGGTTTTTATATGAAAAATTTTATGTAAGGTTTATAATTTTTTGTGCGATTTGTGAGATTTTATTAAAAGGATAGATTAAGAAAAATAATCTTAAACTTTTGTAAAATACAGAAAAGTACGTGATAAATGTGCAATTATAAAAAAGTGAAATTATAATTATATATTATATATGAAAAATGTGAGATTAAGAAGAAACAAGATTAATAGAATATTTTTTCATTTGAGACTAAGAAAAAAATGGAGGAAAAGGGTTTTTATGTTATATGAAAAATTTTATGCAAGTTTTATAATTTTTTGTATGATTTGTGAGATTATTAAAAGAATAATGCAAGATTAAGAAAAATAATCTTATGTTTGCTTATCTTTTGTAAAATACAGAAAAGTATGTGATAAATGTGCGATTATAAAAAAGTGAAATTATAATTATATATTATATATGAAAAATGAGATAAAGATTTGTTTAAGATTAATATAGATTATAGATATGCAGCTAAAATCTTTTTGGGGAGATTATGAAAAAGAATATTTGATATTAAGAAAATGTTGATGTGAGATTAAGATAAAAAATTGGATTAAGAATTTTGTGTGAGGTTCAGAATTTTATTTAATTCTTATATTAATTCTTATAATTCTTTATTTAATTAATTCATATCAGTATATTTTATTTATTTCATTTAAGAAACATATAAAAGATGAGATTATGGAGAGGATCATGTGAGATTACAAACATTTTTGAAATTATTAACTTAAAATGTGACTTTAAGAAATATTTTTGTGGTAAATAAAAAAAATTCTCCTTTTCGTTAATCTACTATGAAAGATTACGGAAAAGAAGAAAAAGATTGTTTATATTCTTGAAATCCACATTGAACCTGATCCCGTCTGAACTGTACTGGAAACTTCAGATCTGGATTAAAAAGGTACAACAACAACAACAACAACAACAACAACTTCTGTTGTCTGATTAAAGGTAAAATATAATAAGTTTGACATTCAGGAAGAACAGAGTCACAGTTCAGCTGGACTCTTTATTACTTTTCACCTTTTGTGTTTTATTATCTTCCATCACAACCTTTATTGACACGTTACAAACCGAGCAGGAAGAGAAGGTGCATTAAGGGTATTTTTTGTATTTATGTTGGATATTATCTGTTGTGTTCTCGTGTTTTACATCTTGAAATCCTTCTTTAATAAAACATACTTGACAAGAAGAAAAGAAAAAGATCGTTTGGGGATTAATAACAGAAAACTTGACGTTTAGACAAAAGGTTTTCATGTCAGATTAAGATTAACATAATTAGCTTCCAGTATTTTTCCTCACAAAGAAGCTCAATATCTTTATTATGATTATGAACCAACGGTGTGAGTTATAAGTAGCGTCTTTTTTTTTTTTTTGGGGGGTGACTTCAAAGCGGATTTACTGATTCTGATCCTTCACAGAAAACGGCCATTTTTGTAAAGGGCAGGTTCTGACGATTTGTTTGCGTTCTGGTTTGTGATTTTGAGATTATCGGATTTATGGATTTAGGGGATTATGGGAAGATTTTTCTTTAAAAGTACACCTTTCCTTTTTTTCCCTGAGTCACACCTGCAGCAGAGTGAACCAGTTCATCTTTGAGATGTTAAGATTCACCAACAAATTGGTTTAGAAGTGGTGCATAAATCAAGACTTTAAAAGGGGACCTATTGTGCTTTTCCTTATTTTCTGTCATATATCTAAACTTACAGTGTCGGATGTTCATATTAAATACAGCCAAACTTTAAAGTAATGAAGTAAATGAATGATAGAGTAATCCCTGTCAGTAAAAAGCTCCGTTTCCAGCGTTTTTTTCTACTTTAGAGATGAGCTGATGGATTTCTTTATATGGTTTTCTGCTCCAGGCGCTTCACGCATGACAGTTATGCTCAAGTGAAGCTATTCAGAGCCAAAAGCCTGTCAAACTACGGTCTTCTTGGCAAATGCCGGACAAAGCTGGAAGCTCTGAACGCTCCGTTTCCAACGGTTTTTTTCTACTTTTGAGATGAGCTGATGGATTTCTTTACATGGTCATGTGCTCCAGGCGCTGCATGTGGATGCATTTATACTCAAATTAAGCTATTCCGAGCCAAAAGCCTGTCAAACTATGGTGTTTTTGCCAAATGTATGTACACATTCTCACAAAACGGTCTACTTGAATAGTATTATAGGCATCTAATGTACTCCAGTATAAAAATAACCAACTAAACAGTCCTTCCTCTCAGTTCAGTCGTTACCTTTGTTATTTCCTGACAGCAGACGTTTTCTTCATTCAGCATTTTAGCACATTTCCCACATGCACGCCTATTAACAGGAGCAAATATAGAAAGATCTTTACACATGGCTTGTGATTAAAAGATTAAATCCACCTTCATGTCAAACAGCAGGTAATGAGCATTAATATTTACCAGAGACGTCCTGCTGTCATCTTTATAATCCCTGTAATCTTTTGCTGTGGATGTTTGTTCTGTCCATTCATATATATATTCTCATATATTCCTCACTGTGAAATTCTGCCTGTAGTGATGCAGCTTCCTGGAAGCTGACCAATCAGAACAGAGTGGGCTCATCAGGAGGGCGGGGCCTTAAAGAGACAGGAGCTAAAACGGCCTGTGTCAGACAGAGGCTGAACTGAGGGGCTGCATAAAGGACCAGTAGAAGATAAATAAGGAGTTTTTAACTGTAAACCATGCAAAGATATTCCAGTAGAGCCCCAGATTAAAAATATAGACCTTGAAATGTGCAGAATAGGTCTCCTTTAACTATAGCTGGTGCTGATGTGTTTCCTTGCACAGGAGCAGCAGGTTGATGGTCTATGAAGTACTGAGACTGGAGCTCTGATGTATCACCATCATCCTCTTTAGTAACTCGCAACAGAAAGAGGTACAAAGAACTTTACGCTCCAGTTAACTCCCTGGAGTCTTTGACCCAAAACACTGACCATCCAACTCTTTCCTCCTCGTCTTCCTCTTCTGTTTCCTCTCCAACTTATGACCTTTGCTTTTAGTTTCTTTCTTTCTTCAGTTTCTATAAAATGTGTCGGGTCCCGGGTCCTTTTTGTTAATTTCTGACCCTCTTCTTTTCTGATTTCCAACCTCTCCTCACATACTTCTCTCTGCTCCTGAACTTATTTCTTTGTTCCTCTCTGCTTTTCTTTCTCGTCATTCCTCTTTTGTCCCTCCTCCTGTCCTGATTCACGCACATGTCTATCACTCTGTAATCGCTCCTTTGTGTCTTCCAGACTTCATTTCATGGAAGGACTCAATTAAAGTGATGAAATTGTCTTTTTCATTTGTGCCAACACACAAACACACACCGGAAAAAAGGTCACTGTCGAATATTTGTTTTGTTTCTTTTTTTAAAAAAATGACTCAGTCATTTTATTATTGACCAGTTTTCATTCTTCCGTCTTCATCCATAGGATTTGATTTTAATACACTCTCTGAAGTATGAACAATAACAACAACGACTCTGCTACAACTTCTCCATAACAACTAAAGCCTTAGATAAAAAAATAAGATATATTGAAGGTGAATTATGGAGTTCCACAGGGATCAATGTTGGGTCCTTTAAATTAACCTTTTAACCTCCCCTTCAACACCTTTCTGATGTTGAACTTCGGGGTCTGTGCCCGAAAATTTCTGTCACTTTCCGACATCAACAAAGTGGCATCCATGTCCACTTCACACAGTGATCGGTCATCACTGCAGAGTGACGAAGGAACTTCTCCAACTCTTTAACCACTGTCGACTTTCAAGGCTACTGTAGGTTCTCCTACATGCTTGGAGGGGGGAGGAGAGGTGTATTTATTTGGTTGCAATCTGCAACCTCACCACTAGATGCCACTTAATCCCACATACTGGTCCTTTAAATCACACGCTTCATTTGCTTTTATTGATACACCAACTTTTCCATCTTAGCCAACCGTAAAAACTTGTTTGCAATATTTTGACTTTTTTTTTAATTACAATGTCTCTACTTAAGTTTTCTTTGGGTGCAAATAGACAGTGTGCATAAAAACAGGTGGATGGAAGTGCAATTAATTTCACGTATTACTGACCAACAACGTCCTGACGATCAAAAAAAGCCCATATGTGTCATATTATTGTGTAGTATTTTGTAGTCTTGTTCTTTATACTGAAAGATGTTTATTCACACAAACGCTTCGGCGTTTTTAACCTTTACTTATTCAGGGAAGTTTCACTGACAGGAAGCCTGTCAGTGAAGCCTCTCTTTTGCAGGAACGACCTGATCACATTCACACAGTTACAAACCCCTCCCAGATTTATCCTGCTGGTCTGGGGACTGAACCGACGACCTTCTGGTCACAGTGACTGTTACAGCAGCGTTCAGGGCCACTAGCTTGGCTACCATATAGACTTACTGTGCTCTGTTCTCACACTTTTTTATTTTCCTTCCTCTGCACTCCGTTTCTTTCTCCAAGTCCTCCAGTGCTCTTTTATTTTCCATATTCTTCTGTCATAAATAATTTGCCTTTACAGGCAGGAGTGAGGAAATCCATTATGCTCCTTGGAGCAAAGAGCAACTCAATTTAGAGATTGTTCATACAGACACACACGACCCTGCAGGCACACACACACACACACACCATACAGTACATTTAGATAAGACAGTCTCTAGTAAACACACACAACACAACACAATGCCTAGGACATACAGTACGCACATTAAACACACACCCACGCAGCTTACAGATAAATGAATATGGCAGAGTTTGATTGGGCTGAAAGGTCACGTAATGATGTGGTCACTAAATAAAGCTGCAGGCACCTAAAGTGGACAACAGCTGCAAGATAAGATGCAACAGTTGTGACTCATGAGACGGGAACAGCAGACAGTCATAAAACTGACGTCTGACAGCAAATACAGGGCGATAACATATAAAGCAGACTGTGTTAAATGTCTTTATTCTTCATAGTTTACTTTAACAGTAAAAACAGCTGAATTTGACTTTATTCAAGCTCATATTATGGTTAAAAGAACTAATACAGGAGCGTCATCGCCCATTTTCACAAGATTCAGTGAAAACTCAAGTGACATTTGCTGGTGAGTTGAAGATAAACTTAGTTTCTAGGAATATGTACAGCGTTGATATTTGGACTCTAGCTCACTCCCCAATAGGAAGCTCGTCACAGCAGGGATTGAGCGGTGAAAATGAACAACCCCCCCTCCAGGAGGACATAGAACCAGACTCTAAATGTGGATGTCGGGGTGGAGGTGGACTTTATGAAAGCTTTATGAACAGCAGCAGCAGCCGCGTAGCTTTCAGGTGAAGCACAGATGACTTAAGTACACCGGTTTTGTGTCATAAAACCCAAAACTGTCCCTCACTGATCCCGACATTAAACTCACTCAGCGGGCGATCCGCTCACGGCCGACTCAGCTCGATTCATGTCCGGCCGTCAACCTTCGGACATTTCCAGTCGCTAAGGAGATTAGGGAGACGTATCCATGTATTCAGAGCCTTATTTAATCGGGTGGAGTGTACTCTGAGAGCTTTCCTATGAACAGCAGAGGAGGAGGAAGAGGAGGAGGAGGAGGGTCAGTACACTGAGACACACAGTGCAGGTGGACTGAAGTGTATTACATGAACCAAACTATTAGTAAATTGTGTAGAAAATACTGGATGCAGCTTCACAGATGTGAGACTTTTGCTGCTTTTCTCTGTTTCATGTTGTTCTAAATTGATCATCTTTGGGTTTTTTGATCGTTGGACAAGACGAAGCCTTTGATGACGTTGCCTCAGGCTCTGGATAATTATGATAAACATGTTTCATCTATCGAAGAATCATTAGTTGCACCAATAATTACAAGCTGGATTTTAAATTGCACAGGACCTTCAGGTTATTAACATGTTGTATCTTGTTAGTTTAATCTGTGCAGAAACCAAAGTGTACAAAATAAATGACAAACTGTGTGTTTATTTCACAAACAGGCAATTGGTTGTACAGCAGTTTAACACGAAGCACAGATTAAAATATCAAATACAAAGAAAACTAGAGTCCACAGATTTAAAGTATCTGAAACAAACTGTCACACCCTGCCTGGACTTTGTGTGTTCTTTGGGGTCTCCTGGTTTGCACGTCTGTTTAGTCCTTCTGGTCTTATGGGTCTTGTTATATTTGGGTGGTGGGTTTGGACCGCCTTTTGTTGTTTAGCCTGGTGTGGGTTTGGGTTCATGATGGTTCAGGTTGGTGTGGGTTGTATTTAGAGTATTGTGTTTTCTGGGGTTTTGGTTTTGTTACTGTGTTTCACTTGTGTGTTCATGTTCTCCTCCTCACCTGCCCTGCTTCACCCTCGTCAGCCCTGACCTGCCTCCTGTGTTTCCTCAGCCAATCACTCCCAGCCTGCCCTTGTGTCTCGTCACCTGTTCCCCATTCCCTGATTAGTTTAGTCTGTATTTAAGGTCTGGTTTTGAGTTGTGTCTTTGTTGGATCATTGGTTTTGTTTTGTCTGCTAGTTCTGTTTGCCTGTACTTTACCATCTGTGATTAAAGGAGATTTTTTTCATCAAATCTGCATTCCGGCCTCTGCGTTTGGGTCCACTCCTGCTTCCCCAACCACGACACAAACACTTACAATACACACAAATCTTGAGATATTTCAATCGTGGGTCCTGAGTGGGTTCATGTGGTCATGTCACCTTTTCCTCACAGAGTTGAGTGACTGTTTGTTGGTCAGGAACTTCATCACGAGGCAACAATCAGACCCGTAAAACCGCAACTTGTCGTTTTTACACTTTGGTCTTTGTATGGATGAACAGATGAGTGAGTCAAGTGTTAATTAGTGAGTTTAAGAGGTGCTTTGAATACAGTAAGATTAGCTGTTTCCCTTTGTTTTCAGTCTTTATGCTAACTGAAGCTAACGGCTACAGTTTCATATTTACTGTACAGATATGAGATAGGTGTCATCATCTAACTCTCAGTAAGAAGGTTGACAGCAACGTCCGCAGCAGCACTAATCTGACAATCATTATGATTCTGCTGCATTTATCTATATTTTCCTTGTTTTATTGACGAGAGTTCAATACAAAAATAGCGTTTCCATACATATATTTAAATAGAAAGAAAATGTTTCACTCATTCTCTTTCAGTTTTCTCCTTTTAAAGAAGTTTCCATCTTGTTAGACAAAACCCAAGACTGGTACATATTTCTGATCTAAACATCAAGATACTAAATATGAGTCAACAAAACCGAACATGAAGAGAGATCCTTTACTAAGTCTTAATTGAATCTGATTAAAATATTTCTCAGGAAAATGTTTTATCATTAAAACTATTAATTAAGTCGAGGTTTAAAGTTCATTTTCCACTTAAAGCAGAAAAAAAAAAACTCACAACAAGGTTGTTTATGGCTGTTTCCTCTTGTGGGACCAAAAACATCTGAACTGAACTGTTATGGAGCTTTCTATCATATCACATGATCTTCATCAGTGGATGGATTTTGCCCAGTTGTCACAAAACTGAACACTTTATGGACTTTTTTGTCCTTGTTGGCTTAAAAGCAGAGATTCAAAGTTCTTTAAGTAACTTGATTCCTGAGAATTTAAACGTTTTTTTCTTCTTCTTTCTGTAGGAAACTGCAGAGACGTAGGTGACTCAACCCGTCACTCAGACTTTTCCAGCAGCTGCAGTGAGGATTGATGAGGGGAAAAAGAATTCAGAAATATCAAAACTGTAAATGTCAAGCTTTGTAGTCAGTCCCACACAGAAAGTCAGGAGTCATTCTGGGTAAATGATGAAAATCAGGACATGAAGAAGAAGCTGATGAAGTCCATTTTTTACCCTTTTAAACAACTCTCTGAACATCACTGACTCGTGATATCGATCCCTAAAAACATTACAAGCATCGTGTTAGTTCATGCAGGACACGGAGGTCGTTCTACCCCCCGGCTGTTATCAGCTGACAGCCCGTTAATTGAATCAGTGTTTCTAATCAGTTAAACACCAATCGCAGCCGTTCTCTCAACACGGCGTCCATTTAAACATGACTCCCTGCTACACCGGTGCTCTGGGCCCTCTCTTATATACCCGGGGGGGGGGGGGGGGTTTCTGCATTGTACTCCCTGGTTTAGCTTAGCGTGCCGCTTGGCTAATCCAGGGAGCATTTTATAGGGGAGCCGTCAGCGCCAAGATAAACTGCATTTCCATTCGTTGCAATGAACGGTTTAATCTGGCGAGAGCGTTCCTGACTGAAAATTATTTTTGTACAATTCTTCTTTCACCTCAGTCACATCTGACATTCTTTAAAGGGATTATAACCACTGACCCATGTATATATCAATCTAGATTTACTTAATGCCGCCTCCGCTGTGGATACGTTTCAACTGGAAGCTCATTTCTTCCCTCTAATCTTTTGTCTTCGGGGTGGACTCACTGAGCGCGCTCAAGTCAGTCGCTGCTCTACTTTCCACTCACACAGATGGTGCTTTTCATTACGCTAACATGTCTCCTCGCTTCCCTCGCCGCTCACTTCTCAGCACCTCCCGGTGAGGATGCCAAAGAGAGAGAGAGAGAGATGTGAGGAAGAGGAGACGACAACTGTAGAAGTCATTAACAGTTTAAACTCTAAGGTTTACAGTTAATTAACAGTTACTTAATCATTTCTACATAGTGATAGCTGGAAGGTAGTTTTCCTGATCTGCTGTTTACTGGTTTACTGTCCCATCAGATCAGCTGGCCAATCAGTAAACACATTTGACCATCTGGTAAATAACGTCCGTGAAGGATACACCTGTGGTTCCTCGCTCTAAGCTCCCCGGGAGCCTCCTCGACTCCTCCGAGGTGCCTTAAAGGGGATCGGAAGATCCTCGATGATGTCGGAGGGAGATCAGTTTCCTCTGGCTGGAGGACGGAGGAGGACGGACGTGAGGAAGCATAAATTAGATAAATGAAAAGCAGCCAGAGTTTTACCTCGTCTGATGTCAGCGTGTGTGAGTGTGAAACCAGAAGAAAAGAGAATGAAAGTCTGAATTAGTGTGTTTGAGAGATGATGTCATTCTCTGTGTGTGTTTGCTTAAACTGGACCAACTAGGCCTGGAAACAGAGGACGGGTGTGTAAACTGAGCTTATTGTTGAAAGAAAAGGAAAATAAGGACATTTTTAGAAAGATATTTTTGGAAAAAGTTGAAGCATTTTCGTAAAGTGAGTACAGTTTAAGAAAATGGGAGATTTTTGGAAAATGAAAACATTTTTTTGTAAAGTCATGACATTTTATTTGACAGTGCCAACATTTTGGAAAGCAAAGACATTTTAGAAAGTGAAGACATTTTTAGAACACAGTTAGTCTTTTGGGGAGTTGAGGGAATTCTGGAAACTACCAACCACATTTTGCAAACTGTTGGACAACAAGTTGGGACATATTTGCAAACTGAAGACATTGGAATATATTTTGGATAGTAAGGACATTTTTACAAAGTTTGGACATTTTGGCAAAGTGGGGAGTAAGCGCCAACAGGTTTGAAAAGTTTGACAATTTTGGAAAACAAGGACGTTTTTGAAGAGTGAAAAAAATTTGTGGAAAGGAAATTTCACAAAAGTGGGGAATATTTTGAAAGGAGGCGATTTTGTGAAAGTGAGAACAGTTCTGGAAAGACATTTTTATTACAAAACTGACGTTTTTATAGAAACTGAAGACATATTTTGGAAAGTGAGCACATTTTTTGAAATCTGGGACTTTTTTTTTTTTAAATGTCTTTAAAACTGACAAAAATTTTCGTAAACACTTTTGGATTCAGAGGAGGAAAATGTCTCGAGAGTTGAGACATTGTGCAAAGTAACACTGGGGCATCTTTTTACAGTTAAACCTTTTTCTCTGCGTTTGAAAAGTGCACTTAACTATTTTTCTAGGTTTGTTTTTGATGTGGGTTCATCTGGCCGTTCTTTCTCAGGAATTTCCTTCTAAACGGGTTTTCAACAAACCAATCAGGTGGTGGAGAGATTACCTGTCTCTGCCAATCACCGTCAAAGCCTCCGTAGACCGTTGAAGGCTGATTGTACATCAGTGTGTGTGTGTTGTTTGGAGATATTGTGCTTTTGGCTGTATGTTTACAAGTCTTATCTCTCCCTTTCAGCAGCTAACAACATAAAGCTCTGATAACAGGCAGATTGAGGGATGATACAGTGAAGGAGAGGAGGAAAGAGAGCGACGCGTCTGGATACAAACAGAGAAAATAAGAGATAATGGAGGAGGTATGCACAGGGATAATAGCTTGGTTTCCATCCAGGTGCGCTTCTGCCCTGCACATCACAACGTAACAAATCGTAAAAGAATGGAAAAACCAGAATTAAATAAAAACACCCTGAAACCATCCCTAAGCAATTTTCATGCTTGTTAGATCTAAAGCAGGTTGGATTTAAATAGCAATGAATAGAAGATGAGCTGGAGACAAAACTGCTGGTGTAATATTAGAACAGCAGTTTCAGAGAGACAATTTTCACACTTTAAACCAGCTAACGGATGTAAAATTCAACTCACATTCAGAGGTAATTGCATCTCGTTGGGCTGATGAAGAAAGATGAAGAATAGATAGAAAAAGTGAGATGATTGATGTTTCATTGTTTTAATTCTAGCTTCAAAATGCATCATCATTTACTTCAAACAGAGAAACCCCAGAGCCAGTCTGAGCTCGAACTCATTTTAAGGTTCATTTTCACATAAGCTGGTCTGTAATGGAGAGTAATGGAGGCTGAGCAGTGAACAGATGAGAGGTTACATAAAATTATATAAAATACATACAGTACCGTCCGTAGTACATACAGTATTTTTTTTAATAATGTCATTTTCCTCCTTTACTACTCAGCTCTGTAACCACTGAATCTAAATTTCATCTCATGAACGCAAATAATCTTGCTTTTAATTTGACAAGCTTACATTATTAATTTCTAGTTGACATTGTGGGTGTGTGTGATGTGCTATTATGTGTGTTTTTTGCTGTTTGTTATTGTGCTGTTACATGTTTTAATTGTGAGTGACTGCAGGAGAAAATTAGCTTTAAGCTAACTCTGCCTCAGTGCATCAAATGTTAACATTTATGTTTAAAACTGTACGTTGTCCCAGTAAATACAATACAACAACAACTTACACCAGCTGTTCGTAAGTTCAAATTTAGCGTAATTCTAATGTCAGTGTTTACTAAGTGCACATTACTAAATTATAACCAGTTGCACCACACAAACTAGTCGTCACATAGAGATGACTTTAAGCTGCGTAAGCTAGCTGAATGAAACAACTGACAGCGCTAACGTTAGCTTGTTAATATTTGACCTGTTTAGCTTGATGAGTAAAAAGAGTTATAGCTAACTCCACAACAAGCTGAACATTGCACATTTTTCATATTAGCAACTTACTGTATAAAGTTTTTAAGTTACTTCAGAAATGTAATTTATACATTACATGTTACTTATTAAAAAAGAAATTACTTGTTACTTAGCCGTCAGCTTCCTTTAAACAACTTAGTCTCCACAGCCACCTGTTCTATCCTCTTCTTTTTGTACACGTTAAAAACAAAGAAAAAAATATGTTTAACCAGCAGTCAGCCTACAGTTTGGAGGTATTTACTGACCATCAACAGCTAGCTTAACTGCATGAAGTCCCGTCCTCTCTGTCGTTCTCACTGATTTCTCACTGTAGCCTCACCATCAGCTAACATTAGCAAGCCAGCTAAGAAGATAACAAAGAACTGAAGAGTGCTGGTTAACCCAAAGTTAAGAACTTGTCAGGAGACCGGGATGTCTTACGTCTTAAAGGAACATTTATTGATACTCGATCGAGAGAAACGGAGTTAAAGTACGAGTGAAAACACTGTGCAGTGTCACTCAATTCTGCTCCCAACTTCCAGACAGAGTATTTAAACCCTTCACTAAATCCTTACCCTTAATACCTCCAAATAAGGTTATTCTTCATACATCTATGCATCTATTGGTTATTGAGCTATAAATAATGCTGACTGATGTTAGCTGAAGCCATGTAGCGTGCACACAGATTACTTGTTATCTATTCTAAAAGGAGACCAGTCTAATGGTCTGAATAAAGCACAGCATATCTCCACCTGACCTTGGTTACCAGAGGAGACAGGCAGCCTTATCAAGACAGCTGCATATCTCAGCAAACCTCAGTGGACTGAGAGATGAACCGCTCTGAAAGAGATGACCAGCGAATGACCCGGGGAACAACATGTAAATAAGACAACTTTGGAGTTATCTGGAGTCACACACTCCACCTGCTCCTGAGGAAAGAAGCTTGTTAGTTGCCTGATGTTCCACTTTATTCACCAGTTAGTCTCTAACTGTAACTGTGTGTGAGTTAGTGTTCAATGGGTTTATGAGAAAACACTGAGACTGACTGAACCAGACAGGAAATGTGCCGTAAAACCAAAACTTCACAGTAATTAGACAAACCCCTTTTAAAAATTTAATTTGATTAAGTGTCTAATCATTTAATTAACCGGATGTGTTTCATACTCTATGCTGGGCACAGAGGCCTACATCAAGGGACGTCTGCTAGCAGCTAATTAATTAGCCCGCTTCTTTGTTTTAAATTCCTAGATTAGCCAAGCTAGCTAGTGTGCTTCTAGTAAAAAAAAAAAACAACACTTGAGAGGTGAGTTTCTTCATCACTGCTTCTTACAAGGCAGGAGGAATAAAAAAAAAAGTCTTTATGCTGCTGTTACTTTGATGTCTCGGCATATTAAGGTCCATTAATTAGCTACTAGGCTAATGCTGGTGTCCAACAGGAGGAGAAAATAGAGCAGGACTCTGAGAGACACAGAGGGATGAAGGGATAAACATGAATTAATGCAGAGAGAAAGAATGAAGGATATATAGTAACTAAAGTAATGAAAGAAAAACCATGACAGTCGAGGAAAACAGTGAAGAGTGAAGGTTTAATACTGGTGAGCGACCAAAGGACAATTAATTTCCGTCTTATGTTTTTCTTCTTCTGTTACCAGTCTTGACCTTTAGAATATATTGTCCTATGTAAACATATAGAATATTTCATGTTTCACAACAAAGACAACATTTTAAAACCACCTAGTTAGAAAAACAGGCTGTAATGGTTTAGGTTCCTTAAAACTGAATAAACTAAATGTTACTGCAGCTTTGGATTCACTTCTGTTGGTTGACGTCCACCCATGTAATCTTCCTCCAAATCACACATAACAATCATTTCTCCTGTGATTGCATATAGTTTTACAATTAATTTTAAGATTTTAAAGCTTGTTTTTTCAAGATCAACTGAAATCACATTTAGTCTTCCTTTTTTGAAGTAAAAAATGTGTTTTTTAAATGTATTTTTACTCAGCTTTTTATTATTAAAGTAAGAAAAAAGGGAAATATCAGAAATGCTTCTTTTCAGCTCAGCAAGCTGGAGGGGCGTGGCGGTGTCTGTGTTTGATTGACAGCAGCTGAAGAGGCGTGGCGGTGTCTGTGTTTGATTGACAGCAGCTGGCAGTGCCTGTGTCACATCGTACGAACGTAGACGGTGTAAACAAACTGCTGCAGCTACAAGTCATGGACAGACAGCGTGACACAAGTCAAGTCATCAGAAATTCTGATGATCTAACCAAGTTTCCACGTTTAAATCAATTAACAGACAGTGGTCATGAAAAGTTGAGTTTAACTTTCAACATTAATGAAAACTGTTGCAGCCTGCTTACATCTTATAAATCTTACTGACATTTGACATTTTGTGGCAGTAAATAAAGCCTAAGAGGCTCGTTATTGAATAACAATGCAGAGCGAGGCTCTGAAATGATAATATAGCCCTTTAGCTCTAACGGGCTCTAAAGTGAAAACAGAAGTATGACACAAAAACATTACATTACAATGTTCAGCCTCCTGCTCTGCTTATATCATTATATCATCATCATTATATCATCAGCATCTGTCTGAGCTGCTTCTCATTGAACTTTTAGCGACTTAAAATAAAAAAAAAGTCCTGACAGCTCTGATGGATTTATCCATAAGGGCTGTTTAATTACACGCTGTTTCACTGTTTACTGTACATTGATTACTGTGTAGCAGAACACAGAACATTAATCACCGTCCTGTTAATGAAGTTACTGCTGTTGTGTCACTCGTCACAGAAAGAATCTGACACACAGCAGCTGTGAGCAACAAACAGCAGCGGTACCGATGTATCCCGGAGACATTCAGTCACACCTGAACAACATTATTATAAGTTTCACACCTGCCTGAATCACATTAATAGCTGTACTCTGATGGACATTTCAGTAGATTATGTTATAGATACGAGATGCTAGAAGTAAAAGAAGCAAATCAAAGTTGACTTGTGATGTTGATCTCTGCTCTCTCCGCTTTCTACACTTTTCATTATGAGCTGATCTCTGTGCTGAACTGTGGAGGAAACTACCGGCTACTGTAAGTGAAACAAAACCCTTCGTGAGTAGAAAGCTAATAAGAACTTATATTTTCAACCGCTGTGCCTGCAGTGTCCCATCCACAGCCGGTATGTTTCACACAGCGCAGCATCAAAGTCTTTCATCCTGTCTCCTCGTCGTCTGCTGCTGATGTGATTCACCGCCTGCAGGTACCGCTGGTAGAGAGAGAGAGGAGGTTCTGGTCCCAACAGCCACTCTGCCTTGTGACCTCACAAGATCCAAGTGCTTTTTCAATCACTATTAAACTGCCAAAGTTTGATATTTGTTGATATTTTACTAACTAGAATCCCTCTGAAGACAGCCGGCCCTTCCTGTTGTCTTTGTAAAGGGTTAAATGTATGTAAAGGAATATTAAAATGGCATAAAGATGTTAAAAAGTCATTGGGACCATGGTACATGGTACAGTTCACTGCAAAAACTATCATTATTAACTTAAATGTGTTTAAAAATAGACACCCCTATATTTTTTTATTTTATTTTATTGTGTCAAATAGTGATTAAATTCCAAATTTCATTGTACTCTACTTGTTACCGTGTCAGTGCTTAAACAGGACACTAGAGGGCGCTTAGCTTGGAGGAACCTAAAACCCCGAAGAAGCAAACACGTTGAGCTGAAGTTTTCTGCCTCTTTGTTTTTACATAAAGGAGGGTTAATATTCCTCAAAATCACATGCATGTACCCCCGTATAAGGGATAAGAGTGTTGTGAATCATTTGTGATGACGTGTAACGTTAGAGTCGAGTGGTTTTGCAGTAATGTGTCGAAATAGAGATGTTTTGCTATGTTTAGCTACACACTGATGCTAGGCTAGCGGACCTGTTGCTAATGAGTAAGGTAGAATACAGAGTACAATAGAAATGCTAATGAGACATGTAGAAGGGGTTTGTTTTGGCTTGTTAATCAATCTGAAGATACATAAAGTGCTAGTGCATGTATCAACAGTCTGCTAAACTGTTTTCCTGTATATGTGTGGTTGTTACTGAGTTTAAAGGAGGTGTAAATACAGTAATTTGTGAATGTTTGACAATGGAGTAATATGAGGTGTAAAGTTAATAGTTACTCACTGTGAGGTTGTATATTATTGTTTTTGAGTTAATGTGTAATTCAAGAGCAACTGAAGAACAAGGAGACTTAAGGACATTCATTTTGGTTATTTTACAGTGCTTCAGTTTCTAACATATGCTACGGTTACATATGTATAGATATCTCTTGTATTTGAGGACACATTAACTTACCTGATGCTACAATTAGCATTTAGTTGATCACCTCAGGGAGTCAACTGTTAAGTATTATGATGTTGAAGAAGCAGAAGTTCTCTGCCTCTTTGTTTTTACATAAAGAAAGCTGCAGGGTGTGACACCCACCAGGCCGGAGGGGGGGCAACATCTTTCTCTAGTAAGACTGGAGCCATGAAGATCATCTCCCAACATGTAAAGTGAGTGTAATCCTCCCGCAGCCAGAAGAAGGTTTGTTTTGATGTTGTGATGTTCTGTTCACAGGTGTTAGGGTTACATTTCACACCTGAAACGACAGGATTGAATAAAATTATTGTTTTTAAGAAATCTTCTTTTACTGGTTAAGAGAGTAGTGATAAGTAGCCGACTAGTGTAAAATAATATGACACTGTGGGTTATTTTCCTCTTGTCCTCCACTGTTACACACAACCTGCAGGCCGCTTTGTCTTATTTACATTATATGAAGCACCAACAGACACATCTGTATTCTTAAACTGCCTCCTACAGCCAACAATACACTGTATGATTTTTAATACACACTTGACACACACACACACACACACACACACACAGTCACAGAGAGTCAGAGTGTTTTAAGAGATAATCTGTTTGCTGCCGATAAGTAAATGTGGGTCAGGAAACGTTCCACAGGCACGTTGGATTTACGCTTCCTGCTGAGGAGGAGAAGCCTCTTTAAAAAAAAAACGGCGTTTTATCTGCTCTGACGGCGTCCGGATATTTAAACAAGAACACACCTCGCTCTCCTGTGGGCTTCACGTCGGCGGACAAACAGACTCAAACTCCTCATAAACACGATCTCTCTGGGATTCCTCCAACAGCAAATCTAACAGGATAAGAACTTTTATCTCCAGAAAACAAACCTAAACACTTTAACGCCCTTAAACAGTTTCTTCATGCTTTGGATAACAGTCCAAACATAATGTAGATGGTTAGCGGAGTATTTTTAGTTCTGATCAAACCTCCAGCTTCATTCTGGTGCCGCTATGACGTCTGAATACGGGTCCGGGAAGTTTGGAGCGAGGGGCACGGCTCCCTGCGATCACCTCCACCTACACTCGTAACGCACAGATGGAACATAAGTTCAAAGCCTCTCAAGATGGTGAAAGGCATTCTGGGTAGATGTGAAACTTGTCAGGGAGAGTGGCTGCAATATTTCATCATAAAATAACTCTGAACATGCTGGATTGATGCAGAAAGAGCAGCTCAAACTGGGATTTTGCTTTTAATTTAATTCCTTTATTCAAAGGAGCGTCTGTAGTCGATGTTATTAGTGTTGTGTATATTAATCTGACTGCAGGCTCCATTACATTTTGAGTAGTAAAGTAAGTTGCACTTCTTAAAGAGCGTCTGACAGTAAGTAAGGAGGTCAAGAGATCACGGTGCTCTTTTCATATATAAGAAATGGTGTAAAGAAATATTCTGTGATTCTGGAAACGTGGAAAAAAACATCTGCAAACAGCAGCGAGTGGATCTGTTGAAAGTGCTCGTTTTGAGGTAATTAAGCAGTAAAGTGGTTGCAGCTTATCACACATTAGGTTTTCCTGCTTGTTTGCTTTCTTTGTTTGAACACAAGTCAACTGATAAAGTTCAGAGTGTGTTTATTTCCCCCAAAGACAAAGACTAGAGGCCTCTCTCAGTACACAGAGCGACATGTTTGGACTATTTATTCCAGAGGACAGGAGGACGCCGTTTGATTGTCAGCTGTGATACCAGCAGCTCAGCTCAACTCTTCATCTCCAGAGACTCTCTGCTCTCCTTCCCTCAGCTGGCGGTGCCATTTCCAGAGTTACTGCGTCTTCATCTTTCAGGAGATTCAGCCTGAACCTCATCTGTCCTTATTCTGTGTGTGTATGTATGTCCTCTTTCCAGGTCTCTAGGAGAGGAGGTCATATCAGGTCCTGTCTCTATTTGGTGGCACCTGGAAGTTCATCAATGTCCTCCTGATCATGTTCCTCATATATATGTGTCCATCCTGAGGGAGGAATCCCTCCTCTGTTGCTCTTCCTGAAATTTCCTCCACTTTTTCTATCATTAAAAGGGACGTTGTTGAGCTTTACAAATTGTGGAAGAATGAGTGCCAGGTCACGGTGACCAGTACCGACGCCAAACATGTCAGTCCACCAAACCAAAACAGGAGACATCTGGAGATATTGGGAAAGAGGCAGAATACCACAAACATAGTGCAGAGACGCCCACTCAAATTTGGTTTAAGTCCAAAGATCAGTGAAATTGAGAAATGTCCCATTCTTCTGTAGAATTTAGGATCGGCAAAAAGTCTGGTAAACAGGATGAGACTTGTGTAACATGGTTAGAAATAACCCCTAGTATGAATTTCTTCAAAATAGATATTGTATGTACATAGTTTTAGAGCCACCTGGTGGAATGATGCATAGATATACTTTCATGCTGGAGGTGGGTACATATGAGCAATGCTGCTTTAAAACTGTTTCTGCAACAGTCGGTAGCATGCACTATAAACACTGGTAGTCAGAAAGTTACAGACGTTTATGTGCAGGAATTGTAACTTTATCCACGAGCAGTGTTTTGATTAGCATATCGAGCTAATGCTAGTTAGCTAGCCTCGTACTTGCTGGCTTGCTCCGTGGCGTAATGTCTTCTAGTAATTATTTGAGACGGTCATCTTTCTACTCTTTGTTACACAGACCTGAACGTTTGCAGTTTCATGACACGCTGCTGACGGTGATGTGTTGCTGGTTTTTGTACCAGTTAGCTTTAGTTAAATGTGGGTTTTTACATATTGTTGGTAAAATGTTTGTTTTTGTAAAACAACGTGTTGCACTACCTATATTTTGTTGCTTAGGGATAAAATGTTAATTTAGGTTGTTTTAGAATTTTTATTATTAATTTAGAAGAAAACAGCTCTTCCTGCTTAGGTGCAATAGAAAATCATACATAATGTTGCCACCATACGATCACATGTTTTACACTGGGATGTACAGGAAGGGAAGACTGATAGCATTGTAATGTGAAGATGTATTTTATATGAGTCTTTTGTAAAAATCAGCAAAAAAAAGAAAGATACTTTCATGCTGGAGAGAGCTGAACGCTCGCAGTTGCATGACACGCTGTTGACGCTGATCTTTGTACCAGAGTAAAGAGGCAGAGTGAGAGCGAGTCCTGTGTGGCCGAGCCGTTCTCCCTGCACCACAGAAAGACACAACGCATCACACTTGTCACGCAACTCGAACACACACACACACACACACACAGCCTGTCTTCAGTATAAAAGGTGTGTCACGTTCCATAATGTTGGTATTTTCTCTTTTATGTTGTTGGTGAGCTGTTGTGAAATAAAAGAGATTCTCCATCTGACACGTGTGTCTCCATCATCTGATTCTCCTGTCGTCAGCCTCTTTCTGCCGCAACAAAATAAAACTGACTCGACTCTTTACTAAGAAAAAATAACCTGACAGAGATGCAGTCAATTATTTTGTCCACTCTCTAATAAAATAAAATAAACATAACTTACCTTGCGTGTCTTAGTCCACTTCTCTGCCACTGCTGTCACCATCACCCTCCTGCACACCTGTTTCCTCTTCCCCAGTCTGCCCAGTAGGCCCATTCTCACTCATTCTCTGTCTAATCGTCTTTTGTCACAGCCAGTTTGTCTTGTCTTTTATTTCTGTTTTTATTTCTTTTAAATGTTTCTCCTTGTTTTTATTTTACACTAAATTGGTTTGATCTGTTTTATTTTGCTGCTCTCGTGAAACACTTTGTAACATGAACTTTGAAAAATGCTCTATAAATAAAGATTATTATATTATTATTTCTGCCAGTCTGTTTGCTTCCTACCTGTCTTTTTTTGTTTTTTTGCCTCCTCTCCTACCTTTGTTATTGGACTTATTGGACTTGTTCACTGGTTGCTGCCTGTTCTTGAACTCAGAATAAAGCTGAACCTTTTATGTGACCTGCTCCATCTGGTACACCTCACTGCCTCCCTTCATTCTCATTTCATTCATTATTTTCTTTTACTGATCAAAAACCAACATGCCGGGATATCCAGCGGCCAGACTGTTGATCAATCAGACGTTCTGACATCAAACTGTGAGTAGAAATTTGTCCCAATTCTAAAGTGTTTCCAGCTGATACCAAACAATAAATATTATTCAGTTTATCCTCATCAAATGAGTTTCCAGCAGGCTTCATTTTGTAGAAACATAAATAAATCAAAGGACAATATTAAGATGTCAAAACAACTGTGACAATCATGTAAAAATATCTTTGCACAGATTCTTTGTTTCCTGCGAAGCTCAAGGCCAGATTGGAAGTTGTTGTTGTTGTTTTTGTTTTTTTTCCTCTCAGCGCCACAAAGGCAGTTATGTAAGAGAACCAAGTGTGTCAACATGTACAAGTAGGACACACAACAACGCTTTCAAATGGAAATGAAAGCCCCCCCCACACACACACGTCTGAACACACACACATACATACACATACATACATGCCAACACTGACAATAAACAGCAAGCGCAGCATTAAAAAACAAGCTGGTGGCGTTTTATTTGAGAAAACTTGTCCACAACACCGACTGATGCAGAACGTGACAGGAAATATAATAACTTATGTGTTGCATTATATAAATATATGCTCCAGTGTAATGTGTGACAGCTCTGGTGCTCTGTTTTCCTTTTGTTTGCTTCTTCTTCTTGAGATATTAGCAGGAAATACACACAGTTGGTGTTGGTTCACGGTGATGGATGGTGGAGCAGTGATCCTGTGTTCTGCCAATACATCAAGCTCTAGTTTTTTACTTCAACCCGATCATTAAGACGCTCTCCTTTCTGTTCCTCTTTCTTTGCCTTCTCGCCTCTTTTCTTAAGATATTGTGTCGAACCGCTTTTATTTTTTTGTTTCGCCCTCATTTACCAAACGATGCAATTACGCCACACCTCGTCTTTTTCATCCCTTCTCTCTTTTTTTGTTGTTCCCTTCCTTCGTTTAGCTCATTAATTTATCATAATATCGGCGTGTTCGACCGGGAACACTCAGTGGCTGCACACAGGAGGAGCAGAAAACAAAGAAACAAAGGGAGAAAAAAGGGGCTGTTGTTGTACAAATGTCAATAGTGAAATTACCCTGTACTTTCTGAAACCGTGAGGCGAATCAATTTTCCATTTCAGTCCACATTGATCAGCTCTGCAGCCCCTTGTGGAGATAAATATCCAGCTATATTCACTAGACCCATCAACACAGGTAACTTATATACCTCAGATGAGGCTTTTAAAAGGCTTTTCAACCTGTAGTTTTTTTCTTTGTTCTGGTCTGAATCAGTGGACGACTTGCTAAACTTTGTTTCGGTTTGTTTTCTCTCCTCTCATTGGTCAGATGCATCTGAGGCAGGAGCGAGAACACAAGAAGAAGGTCCCTGAAGAAGCTCTTCGCTGCCCAGCTAGCTGCTCACTGCAACCCAGCAGTCTTACGGCAGTTCGTGCAACAGTAACGAGATGTCATCTATAGATTCGTGTATGTGGACACGAATTTTCCATTTATTTCTTGACACTCAGCACGACTTTCAAACCTGAGTTCAGTTGGAAGTATGTTTCGTGCCACAGAAGCCGTTTTTTCTCATTTGTTGTTCTTTTTTTAACTATAACGCAGTGCTGGTGATTTGTTCCCGGCCCTGTCTGGCCGTATGAACCAACACCTTTTTTCATGTTTATTGGGTAGCATTTTTCATATACGCTCCACATATTACACATATTTTTCTTTAAAACTTGTGTGCTACAATAAAGTGTGTGTGTGTGTGTACTACAGCAGAGCATGAGAAGATGCCACAGATCTTGACGTGAGGACTCGAGTACAACGTAGCGTTTGAACATCAGATGTTTGGATCAGTGTTGTAGGAATAGTGGGTACAAGTGCCAGAAAAGGGCCTGTGATGTCTGAAGAAAACAACAAGATGTGGAAGATTAAACTGTCAACACAGGACCAGATAACTGAGGGGAAAAACAACCGAAAGTGACTGACGTGGTGAAGGAGTGAGCACGGTAAGCAGAAACTAGAACCTGTTTGAAGCATGATATAGTAGTGAGGAGTGGGAACATTTGCTGGTTCATGAGAAGCCAACATATTGGATGATGGGAAAGTCCCCAGAATTTGAAGAATAGGAGCTTGTTTCAGTGTTTTTCTTGATTGTTTGAATTGATTTTTTGGGTATTTTATGTTGTGGAGGATCTGAAAATCCACCATGGGTGCTTTATGTTTTAAAATAGGGAAGCAAATATACATAATTGGCGGGGGGGGGGGGGGGGTGTCTGGGGGTTCATCATCCAGAAAAACTATTGTAATTTAAAACAAATTTCCTGCATTTCTACCCTCTTGGATTAAGAAACAGTCACCTGCACTAATCTAGATTAGTTACACTGAGGTTGCTATGAAAACCAAGAGTGCATCGAAGGCAGTATATCACCAGTACATTATCAGAGCATCAGAGACACACAGAGCGTCCTGTAACCATAGTAACGCACTCTCACGCCTGCCTGTATGTGCTCGGCGTGAGAGGAGAGGGAGAGATGCTGCTGTGCTGCTGCCAGAAGAGCCATTGACTGAGATTACTCTGAGCAGCAGGCATGGGAATAAATTACAATATAATGGATTTGTGTATATTTATTGCTTTGCCTCTGATGGTTTGAATAATAATAATAATAATAATAACAATTGGCTGCTCTGTCTTGTCTGTCTGTGCGCTGTCAGTGTCCTCTTTTCATTATCAATTATGAATTTGTTTTTTACTGCATGTGAAAAATGTCAATTGCATGAGTCAATGTGTGAGACTTTACAGGCCTGTATAAACACTAAATTTCTCAACATATGATCACAAGATTTTGTTTCTTTATTTTAATTTTATCAGGTAGTCTACTACCAGATGAGCCACCGCCTGGTAGTATTTTCCTCACTGTCACTGTGTTGAGGTTTTCCTTTAATGATGTCTTTAACATTTCTTACACAAAAACACAAAAGTGTCCTTGATAATCCAACAATATGATAGGCTAATGTTAAAGCCAATTATTTTAATTATTTCTCGTTTTGATTCTGAGAAGCGGTCTTTTTTATTGGTCAGGTATTGATAGATGAATTCTACGGAAGAGTGTTATGTTGTTGGAAGATGTGGTGCATTTGACTCCTGTTTCGGGTTGTCTGCCGTCAATGTGCATCCTTCATATCACCACTATCTCTGTTAGGAAAAGGTGTTTTATACCCTGTGATTGTAAAATGTGAGGTTGCTTATTTTATTTTATATATCCAAGAATATGTGGCTGAGTATATTTAATATGAAATCATCTTTCTTAAAACATTGTCTTTCTCAATTAAGGAGCCACATCATCCGATAAAGCACTTCGAGGTGGTTTTCAAACTGGACTTTACATTTCACATCTTAATTTAATCCCTGCATTTGTTACTTTCATATATTTCATCAAACTGGACTTTAGATGGACAAAGACACATTTGTGTTTTTGTGTTGAGAAATGTTAAAGATATCGTTAAAAGAGAACCTTTATCCAGGTAGATGGTGGGCTGCCATCTTTGTTATGGGAAACAGACTAGACCTCTTTCTCCATCGTTCAACAGATGTAATATTTTTTCATTCAGATGGATGAAGAGCCTTTGGGGATCCTTAAAATGACTTCAGAACAAGGATACGTTTTTTTTAATGATCTTCTGGGTTTTTCAAACATCAACAGTTAATATTCTGTTGGAGAAACTGACAGTTACCTCTGTAATTGATTATATGCTAAAACATACGTTCCCACCACAAATGAACTGCTCCAGACTTTCTTTGTGACCAGACCGAGACTCGTTCCTCTAAAGAGTCTAAAGGATGTTCTGATCTGCCCCGTCACATCGTACTGAGCATTTGTGTCTGTTAGTTTGTTAAAGCAGCTTCATTCATTCACTCAGTCAACTAAACTAAGTGTAAACTTCAAACTCCAAACTTCCAAGATCTGAAGAAGAGACGCCCGTGTCAGCTTGGGGAATAAAGTCAGCGCTGCATAACCGTCAAAGTGTTCCTCACTGTTTGCAGGCTTTTGTGCTTGTTCGATGCCTGAGTGTAAACTTCATTGCTGCCAAACTTGTTTTGTTTTTTACAGGCAGCTGGTTCATCACCTGCCACTTTGACTAATTTAACAGCCAAATTTAGGTCAACTTCTAAATAGCAGATTCTATCAGCGAAATTAAAGAGAAACTTAAAAGTAGCTTAAAAATCCTGTTTCCACTTACCTCCAACTTCTCACTGTAAGACAGAAATGTCAGATTGTTCTCCAGGATGTGTCAGTTCACTGTGACAACAGAGCACACTTCTGGTGAAATATATTTGAAACTTTAAAACAGAGAAGCCTTTCAAACCTACTTTTTATCCTGGTGTTAAATCACTCATATTTACACCATTTCATCCCTTACAGTGGTGTTAGGAAGTAGTGTAGCAACTCTGGCTCTGGCTAGGAATTATCTGTTTTTCCAGAACAAGATGATGTCATTCCAACAAATGTGGGCAAAAACTGGCACCAATACACCTGAAAATGTTCCTCATGGAGTTGTTCTTTGTTGTTTTTGGTCTTCTCATCGTTTTTCTTCTCCTTTCAGTGCTACATCGTCCTTTAGTATAAATTGGGAACATTTCTCCAATAAAGTTCATCATGATCAGACAGAAGAAAAGTCTGATTTCACTCCTCTCTTGTAAATTTTGACAGACTGTTTTTGAAACTGAATCAAAAAGAAGAAAAAAAAAAAAGGAAAACAGCGTTATGTGTGATCCTTCAGTTGGCAATGCAAAAGAGACGGCAGGACGGCGTTTGAAGTGGAGTCTTTGAAAAAGTTCTTCTGAAAGAATAACAAAAAGGAAGCGACAGTAATGCTGATTTCTGTTACAGATCAAACTTCCTCTAGTTGCTCACTGACTTTCTTGTGTTTCCAGAAAGATTTAATTAAATTAAAACAGGCTTTAGTTTCACACCTGCTTGTTCAGTTTCTTTCCAAATTTCTCAGTTTTTACGTGTCTCTTTCCTGTTACTCCCTTCCTGTTCCAGTTGCAGCATCTGTTCGTAAATTCAAATTTAGCCTTGTTATGATGTCAGTGTTTACTACGTGGAGATTTATCTGTCACTAACTTAAAACCAGCTACTAACCGCGGATGGAACTGTTGCGTAAACTAGCTTAATGATTCAACTGTCAGAGGTAACGTTAGCATGCTAATACCTGAGGAGCCGTTTAGACTGAAGAGTAAAAGATGTAATATGGAATATGATCAACACATTATTATACATTTCACAAAAAAACCCCACAATGCACCTCAAATTACAAAACACAATGCTAACAAAGTTTGACTAAATGACCAAATAATGTCGACCTCTCGCTGTAAACTGCATGAATACTACTTATTCTAAAACATACATATTTCTCCAGATATACAGATAAAACACTTATATTCATAAAGCATTAACAGTTCAGCTCCTAAATGTTATTTTTAGAAGCTTCATAACTTCTAAAAATAACATTTTTAACATAAAACATAACAGTTTTTGGTGCTAACAATGACTTCCTGTTGACATGGTTGCTTCTTTTTGGACAGTGACACAGATGTTTCCTAGCAAATTCACACATTACTAAAAATGTTTACTAGCTAAGCAATTTATCAAGTTTTAATGGTGCAAACATGATTTAGTAAATCACTAGTTTGAAACTAGTTGTCGATAAGAAGTTAAGAGGGACTTTATGCGTGAATGTAGTAAAGGATTTATGATTAGCTGGTACAACACAGTCCTGGTCCAGCTCTACATAAAAGTGATGTTTGTTAAAGGGAATTAAAGCTTTTTTATATTCTATCAAGAACATTACCATCAATCCAGAGCGCCGACAGCTTCCCATCACATTTGAGATATTTTGCATGATCAGCAACATTAGTGAGAAATATGTGAGATCTGTAAGCGAGTCATCAGTTAACAGAGAAACGAAATGAGCTGCGCGGGCTGAATGATGTTAGGTACTCGTCTTCAGCAGGACCTCATCAGCAACAACGACTCTGAAATATATCACTTATTTCCACCTTGCCAACCTCAGATTGATGAACACAAAGCTCTGAGCGGTACATGCTTATTAAATCTCGTGATGGCGAGGCTCCAAGCTGCAGAATCATCCATCCGTACAATCATTCATCTACAGACGCTCTCACTAAGAGGCTGATGCGCCGACGCATGAGCTGACAAACATGCGGTATGTATTTAGGAGGCTGATGAGGTGAAAGCCTGAACAATCTTCTGCCATATTTCTTTATATTGGTGCTCACTCTCAAACATCTGCTTGTCATTGATCTGTGTCTTTACATACATTGGAGAACTGTACGTGAGCTGAGTTGTGAAGCAGCTGTTGGATCGTTCATCATCTGCTGAGCAAAGAATCAGTTAGTTTCAATTGTATGTTACTATGTTTTAATGAAACATAGTAAAACTTTTCCTAAAATAATGTTGTGAAGCACCCTTGATTGTTAAAAATAGTGAAGATGAAACCAGATTATATCTATAACCACCGCCGGGTAAAATTTACCTGTATATGAAATGCATTTATTTCCACGCGGTTTATGTTTAAACATTTTAAGTTGCTAGGCAGCAGCATCACAACTGTGTCAAGTTTTACTCACAAATGTTCATTGTGTGTAAAACTTTTTAGTTCATTGATTGTTCATTCATTTTTGTTTTGCCATGTTACTGTTTATTGTTTATAGGCTATTTACCTTAATTTGCCCGTTGCCTTCCTCTGTTTTCATGAATGGAACACCAACAGAGAAATATATATATATATATATATATATATATATATATATGTGTGTGTGTTATGTTATGATTTTAAAAAAGCTTTGTTGGTAACCGCAAGTTTCTTAGTTTTCTTCTCTTATTCACACCTTGTTGAAATGCCCAAATTATTAATTGATCAGGTGAAACTATGCTTGACTTTGTCATGTTGATTTGTGTGTTGGTTGTTTGTTATTATTAGGGCTCATTATTGTCCTACTTTGGTAATTTAAATAACGTGAGTTATCTCATTATGTGATGAATGTCATTTTATAAAATCACACCATCCAAATATACAAATATTTCCTTTTAATAATCATTTTCAGTGACATTTTAAACTGAATTATACTGACGATGCTCTTATAGATACCAAAACACAGGTGATGATGAAACAAACAATACAATGACAAAGTACTTTGTTTACTATTAGAAATGCGGTAGCCAGGTGCACGGGTACATTTCTTTACCTGTTGGTGGTTTTAAGTACATAGTGAGCCCTGGCAGTTCTAGTGTTAAACTGTGAACAGAAATCAAGACTGTTAAGAGCTATAAAGACTAGACACCCCCTATGGATGACCATCTCCACCAACATACAGAAAGGAGAACATAATGACTGACAGAGGAGGTGGATGATGAATACAGTTGTGTCCTCCCAACAAAAACGAAGCAATCAGTCGTCCCATCAAGTGCCCCAAACGGCATATGTTTACCTTCAAGTAACAGCGCTCTTTAGTGGCCATTTTGATTTTGATGGGCGCAAAGGAGGAAGTCTGGTGATGTTATTATAGAGCAACAAAGTCCACAAAGGGAGGAGGTCAGTTGGATGGATGAGTCAACAAAATATCCGACTTTAACACAACACTGTTTATTTATAAATGTGTGTCCTATAACTTTAACCACCTGCTTATTATTGTAACCATGACAACACAGTCTTAACTTGGGAATAGTAAAGATAAAGTACGGGACGTTACTTTCCTGCTAATTTCCATGACATTTTCTCAATAATCTCCTGCTGTGTGACTGTTCATTCATACGACATTTCTTTAAATGGGTTATATAACTTTGTAAAGGGGAAATGGATCCATTGCTGATCAATACTCATTATAAAGTTTTTAAGATTGAACCTAATATGCTAAAATGTAGTCAGTCAGTTAAACAATCAATAGTGAGCAGGTACAAACTAAACACTTATAATTAACACCAAATTGCACCATCGTTTCTGGGAAATTTCCTCAAAAACTAACGATTACATAACTGAAAATTCCTCCAAAAACCATTGAGTGATTAATTCAGACCTTCTTCTCTTCAACACAAACAGTTAAAGCAGAAACGCTTTGACTCTTTATTAATCTAAAGCACTTAGCAGGCAGATGCAGATGCAGAGGTCTAGACTGCCAGATCACAGCTGACAGGTAAAAAAAGTGAAAAAGCAAACCTCACATCAAAAGAAATAGTCAGCTTCACAGCGATTAGGGAAAATGCCCTTTGTGTCAACGTTGCTCCCCCGCATGTCTGAAGTGATATAAGACCTCTGGGTTAAAGCAGGTTACTCAGCATGAAAAGTGGCATGGAAGAGAGAGAGAGAGAGGGAATAAATAAAAACACAGTTAGGAGAGGGAAACAGAAATGTCAGAATTAGAGAACAAAGAAAAACAGAAACTGCACCTCAAGCAGGTTTACTGGAGCAACTTTTACCTAAAGGCAAACCAGCCTGAAGCAACTGGGAAGCCAAGAGCTAAAAACAGCTTAAACAGGTGGTTTAAAAATTGGACATCAACAAAAGTTTCAGAAATTGAAAGATTAACCTCTAGAATCACAAGGGGAATATCAAGAAATGGAAGAAAATGGATTAAATATGATTATTATGAGAGGAGGCATATATTGACTATCTTCTGTCTCTTTCCTACTGTTGTTTGTTCTGTTCTTGTTTTCTCTTTCAGAGTAAAATACACAACTATTGTCTGGATGCTACATGTACGTATATGTTACACTATTATATGTAAGCAAATGTAAATCTACGTTTTGCACTCTTGCAATAAAGTATAAACAAGTAGCAGGTTTAATGTGTTTATTGGTACAACTGGGCATAAAACTGCTATTTATTAAATAGTTAAATCAAATTTGGCAATACTGGAGGACATACTGGATCTGTATGCCAAATTTGGTGACGTGTGATTAATATATTGGTGATTTAATACTCAAATCAAGTCATATTGCCACCTAATGCCAGCTTTGAGATAAATTTGCTGCAACATATTGAAGTGTCCTTGTACAAGACACTTAATTGCTCCTGATAGTCAGACCAGCGCTTTGCATGGCAGCTTGACAGCCATCTGTGTGTGTGTGTGTGTGTGTGTGTGTGTGTGTGTGTGTGTGTGTGTGTGTGTAAAGGACTTTGTCCACTAAAGCCCCATTTGCACAGGATTAACATTACATGGGGAAGTGGGGAATAAAATATTAACTCTTCCAAGGACATCACTCAAGACAGGATTAAAATTACAGGAGGACCAGCGAGCAGGTCTTTGCAGCTGTTGTTATGACAAAAAAAAGAAAATCTTTTCACAGTCTGTTGACCAATTTAGTCTCTAGGAGTAAAAAATCCACAAATTAGTTGATAAAAGTCACAGAAACGGGCGTGTCCTACAACAGCAGAGTGGATATAAAGAGAGAGACACCTTTGACTTTATTACAGTGTCTCTTTATGATTTACACCTGTGATACTCCAAGAACAAACAGCAGGTCTCCAACACTGTTGGTACTTGAACACAGAAGGAAGTAGAGGTGATAGTAATGGAAAGAAATGGGAAGTGGAGGATGAGAGAAATTGCTAATCCTCACACATACACACACACACACACACACACATACACACACACACACACACACACACACACACATACACAGAGGATTTCACAGTTTATAACACTTGTGCTTCTGGTTTTATGTGACACATCAGCAGTGAGTCACAGTGTTGCTTTTTTCCCAGGAAAGGTTTTCTACGCTTGGATGGTGCTAATTCCAGAAACGTGACATACCATATTTTTCAAACACACCCACACCCACACATACACACATTCATGTTTACATCACTTCAGAGGACACTGACTTATATTAATTTCCTGGAGACTTACCCTAACCTGATACTGTAATGTACTCCAACAATGTAATGATTTATGTTACGGGGACTTTTTGTCCCTAAAGGCAGGCGAGTCCCCACAATGTCAGTGTGTAAACAGGTGTCCCCACAACGTGCGTAATAAAAGTGTACACACACACACACACACATGCACAAACATACTTTATATATACACACCTGTTCTGACAGCATGGAGATGGGGGTTGTGTGTATTTTTTATGTGTCAGCGGTCTTTTCTCTGGCAAATAAACCTACAGGGAGCAATGGATGGATAAATGGGGGGGGGGGGGGGGGGTAAGTAGTGACATTATGATGGATGCTCAAATGGAGCAGCCAAGGATGAGGTGAATTGTGATTATTAGATAAGAGCGGGAGAAGAGGGATGGTGGTACGCAGTAAAAAAAAAAAAAAAAAGAAACAACAGACTATCAGGTGAAACACTCCTGACTTTGGAAAAACAGTCTCTCATGAATATCAGCTACAGAAAATCCCCTTATGATGCGTTTTTATCCTGCATCTGCCCTGTTTTAATGCAGCGTACTGTGGTAGAGATGAAACTGTAACGATCCCACTGGGAAATCAGCTTCCTGATGTATGCAAGTAAATATGTAAGCCCAATTTTGTACACTCATGCAGGATCTGTCGTTAGCGTTAGCATTAGCATTGGCTGTTCCTTCAGTGCTGCAGAGAGGGACAAGTAACACAAAACTCCTGGAAAATTGTTGTACGGCTACTTTTTCAGAGAAAGTGATGTACTAGATTTTGCAGAATGTCTTTTTACACCCTTGAGACTTATTTTAAAGCAAAACAGTTCGTTTTCCTCGTCTGTTTCCTCCTGTTGTTTGTCTTTCTAAAGCTGAGATCTGCAGTTAGTGTAAGTAAAGTCTGAAAACGGTTGACTCCTCAGCTTCAGTCCACCCAGCTTGTGTTTGCAGCAGTGTTTGTTTTACTTTAATTTAACGGCTTTGCAACCAGAGTCAGTTGAATTTGTTTTTCGGTGCAGCAAAGGAAAAAAACCCCTCTCATTACTCAATGTCAAAAGCATATAGGCAGATGTAACATATTGCACAAAAAACAATAATCACAATAATCCTAGATGATGAATAGCTGCATGTCACACAATGTGTGATGCAGGAAGTAGACATTAAGAGGCAGAATTCAGACTTCTGCAACAATTCAACAGCAATTCAACAGCAGCTTTTGTTTGTTTTTGATGTCTTTCTGTTTTAGGATCATTAAAACACACAAAAAAACCTCAGTGACTCACTCAGGTCTGATTTTTATTCACCTGCAACTCTAGAAATGATATATTAATAACTTTGTTTTTAAAAAGTTCTCTACAAATAGAGTTTACAAAGTGCTTTGACAGACAAAAGTAAAAGCAGAAGGAAATATAACAGCAGAAAGCCAAAGAAAAGCAAAGTTAAGATAAAGTTAAAACAAGAAAACAAAAGAAGCAAAGCAGAGAGAAGACAGAAGGACGATGAAAGATAAAAAACAGTAAAAAAACAAAGAAATAACTGTATAATTTAATAAGGAAACATTTCTAATCATTGCAATCATCACAAAATATTCATACAAAAGTTCTGTTCACTACATGATTAACAGTTTTAAGACAGAATCTGTTGAGTTTTTCAATATTTAATCAGAACCACAATCTTTCCTGGACTCGGTTTGGTTCAGAACAAGAACATCAGACTTCCTGGATTAGAAAAATGTTGCCACGTTCGCAGCAAACATGTTTCCCTCAAAACTGTATTTTATGTTAATGTAGAAGTATATAAATAACATATAATTTTGGGGGGGCAGAGTTTTGTCCTCTGCTTGAACGAGAAAACACACCAGTAAAGGGGAAAAAGTGGATTATAAGAAGAATACTGAACAATAAATAAATAAAAATAAATTATAATTTGCTTTAACTATGTTTTATATAAATACCTGTTAAAACCAAATCAGTGTTGGGAAGGATTTTGTTGTTTTTTGTATGTATAAATGTTTGTTTGTTTATCACTTAGCAAGATGTTGGATCTCAAAATCTGAAATACTTGATGTATTTTCTGTAGAATTTGGTAGAAAGTTTGGCAAAAGTCCAGGAAAGACGCATCTTTTTCCCCCTTTAAGGTTATTTTATATCAGCCAGTCTTCATTAATATTTTATTGTCCAAACAGGTAAAAGAATTAATGAAACAAATCAGCAATTTACTGTAATGTATTTATAAGCAGATATAAGGACATTAAGTGTTTATTCATGTACAATATGTGTCAACAAACCATTTATTAATCTATTATATAGAGTTTATAGAGCAGGAACATCTAATAAACTTATAATAGTTTAGACTCTATCTGCTCTCCTCCATCAGTCTTAAACACTCACAATTCCTCATCGCTCGTCTTGAAAGAGTCATTTATCCCGACAGACGCCGCGGCGTCAGATCACAGATATGACAGACAGCCGCTGTGATAATCAGACGTGTAAACAACATGACTGTGCAGCATCGCCGCCTGTAATTAATTGTTTTTCTCAACATCCTCCCGCAATAAACCGAAGCTGTCAACAACGTCTGCGGAGATTCGTCTGATGTATGTAAATCTGTTCAAACCAGAGAAGTTTTTGATTAGTCGGAGGTGTCTGAGGACTTCACTGGTTTACTGAGCGTCGAGGTGATGAAGATGATATTACCATTAACACATCAATAAAACTGCTTTAACATCTAATGAATACACACAGGGAGGATGATTAATGTTCACAACACAACCACAGACTGTTGCTTTATAAACCTGTATCTGATCTGTACGTGATTTATGTCTTTATTGGTTGATAAAATTATAAAATTAGAGCCTGAATCTATCACACTGATAAAAGTAAAAATCCTTTATTTTTACTTTTACTCACAAATAAAATAAGAAAGAAACTATGTCTTTTGACTTAAAAATGCATTTTTGAGTTAATAACAGCATCTGTCTTCTGTCTTCTGTTTGTTTGTACAAATATATTAAATTGTTCATTTCATGTTAATTATTCTTTCATATTTAAATATTTTCACACAAATAGAATTAAGTTATATATATTTAAAGAATGTACAATATGTCAGACGTAGGATCATATCTCTGATTGGCTGTTACTTCATGTGATCAATAATGTTATTTTACTCTTCTCTGTAGGTAAATAAACGTGTCTTATTGTTCACACTCAGCCAAGAACTTTTTCACCCCTCGGTTCACTCTTTGGAACATTTTTAAGTTTATAAAATATTTATTTAAATGTTGTTTTTATTGCGCACACATTATTTATTCAAAAATAACAAAGTTTGCAGTTTTTGCACATAAATTAAGACATTTTAGGGTATCAGCTGTCAATGAATTATTAAAAACTTATCAGGGCTGCAGTTATTTCCATAATTAATTAATCTGCCTGTTATTTTCTTGATTCATCTTTTAATGTGTGAATTGTATTAATGGTGACATTCACAATTTCTCAGATTCCAGTTTGCTTGTTTTGTCAAACTAAAACCAAAAGATTTTCAATTTACTGTCATATATGATAAAAACAGACAATCTGCATATTTTAGACACTGAAGGCAAAGAAATTTTTGCATTTTTGTTTGAAAAATGACCAAAATGATTCATTTCATAATTTCTTTTCTACTGATTTACTGACTAATTGTTGCAGCTGTACAAAATGTCAGAAAACGTCGCCGTATACCCGCCTCAGTGATTACTGTACATCAGTCACTGCTCCACTCTGGATGCTTCACACACTTCATTTTTTCCCCAATAAAAGATCTTCTGGGAGGTTTCAGATCTTTTGAGGTTTGGTCATTTACATTTATACCCTTAAAATGTCATTCAGCTGTTTGATACTGTCACTGTGATTTATTACCACACAAAATTTTGACATATAGAAATGAGACGAGAAAACAATCCCAAAGGCAGGAAGAAAAAACCCTGATTTCTTTTTATTTAAATTTTAAAGGAAAGACAGATAGGAGGGCTGGATGGATACAGGTTAACATGTAGAATATTGAAATAGAGATGAACTGTAGATGTGCATGGAGGAGATGTCTGGTGAGTTTGGACATTTAAAGTATTTGAGTCATTATTTAGTGGCAGCAGTGACGGTCAGTAGAAAAAACACTGAGTGGATGAGTAAATAAATAAATAGAATCAAATGAGGGGAGAAAACTTTCAATGAATCATTATGACAACAATAAGAAGAAGAATGATGATGACATAAAAAGGTTTTTCTGCTTGTATGTCTGTGTGTTTGCAGGAGTGTGTGCATGTACAACAGTGGTGAACCGTGACTAGCCAAAAAACAACACGCACACCAAAAAAAACCCAGCAACAGCAAACAACATTTGTGAGTGAAAAGCGACTGTAGCATCATAACACTTTTTAACAGGCATAATGCTCATTTTAACCTCGAGCATCTTCTTTATACTCGATGTTGTAAACAAGTCACAAACGATGCAGAAATCCTTTAGGCCACAAAATGAACATTTTACAAAGATAACAAACACTCAGGATATATATTATTCTGGTAAAATGGATATTAAAATAACCTTTGTCTCTCTCAGGACCGACGCCAGGATGAAGAGCCTGAGGGGGCAATTTTTTCTCATAAAATTTCATTGATTTACCATGAAATAGACTCAAAACCTCTAAATAACAACAACATACGGCTGCAGATTCAAAGTCAAAGACCACATGTATAAATCAGAGCAATAACAAAAATCACTCAGAACAGCTGCTCTGTTCAAACTTCCACTACATCCAGGAAACGCACCCACACAGCATACAGAACAGCCAAAAACCAGTCAGTGGTGGACTCATGATGCACGACGAAGTTCTCCAGAGTTTCGGTGGTATAATTTAGGGAAAATGACGGTTTGGTTTGCTAGTTCGCTGTTTCAGGAGAGTTTAGAAAGTAAAGGTGGTTTAATCCGCCATGCTGGATGTCACCGGTTGTCTCGTGATGTTCTGAAACTCTGATAGTACTTCAGAGTCAGCAACAGTGACGGTCGACCAAAGCACAGAAAACACTTGAGAACAAACCTGATTTCTAATATTTAGCTGTATTTTTAAACACAAACAAACTTTTGGATCATATAACTGAATGTTTAAGTGATCAGACCATAAACTCTCCAGGTGCTGCTGCGGCGGTGGTCATTAGTACTCTGCTACAGTCGTCTGTAATGAGCCCTGCTGTCTGAGCAGAACTAAATTCATCATCTGTGACCTTGAGTCAATGTTGTAGAAGTTCATATTTGATCCGTTCCTTCATTGTGATGCAAAGCACCACATGGAGCTGACCTATAACTCACTCATTGTGAGGCAGCGTTGCACAAATACAAATAAATGACTTTCTGACTTCGTTATTCTGTCTGTCTGAGCTCCGAGTGAACTGGCTCCTACTGAAGATGTAAATCTGTATAAACGCTTCACAAATATAGTTTAATTTAAGTTTCAGTATCAGTTTTTAGCAAATGTTACTAAAAACAGGAAGAAATAAAACATTTGTTGTGGGGACTACTTTTAGCGGCGGATTAATCCACATCTGATGCTTTTTGTGAGTATTTCGTATGTGGGATCTGCAATAGTTTGACTCGTGTTTGACGTGTTTTTAATAGTTTTTGGATGAAAACGGAGGTCTTGTTTTGTTGTTTTGTGCCTGCAGATGAGATTTGTTTACATAACCAGAAGACACAATAATAATATAGAATATCAACACACTTATACTTCAACAAAAACATATTTTAATATGTTCAAATCATGCTTACATCATACTTTAATGTTAACTATAGGTACAAAAGCATGAAATAAGTCAAAAATAGTTAAAGTATGAGTATGTTATGGTATGTGATGGTACAGTACAGTATAAATATTATAAATAAGTATAAATATAATGTAATTGTAAAATATGTTTATATTGTTTTTCATGTCAGTCACATTTTTTAAATTCTAAACATGTTTTCAGTAAGTGTTGCATCCTACTGCGAGCTCAATGCCAACGTGTTGAACATCGAGCAGCGTCTGAAACACACAAACACACGACGACCTTGCAATGTCCAAAAAAAAAAAAAAAAAAAAAAAAAGGAAAGGTTTCCATTTCAAAGTGTTTTCGTTGTGCGAACTCCTTTCGATCCTCCTCTTCTCGCTTCTCGGCAGGTCAGAGTTGACGTTTCACAGCCGACCTCGACTCCCTGCTGCTGCGGCTGATGAATGCTTTTTTTGGGTTTTGTTGTTTTGGTTTTTTTTGTCCGTGTTCACAGACCTGCTGGGATCTGATGGAAACTTGGCAAAGACTCAGAGAGAAGAGAGAAAATACGCAACAACAAGAGAAGAAGACAAACGTTTGTAACATTGAAGTAGTGATACCACACTACAAAAATACATTAAAAGTCAGTGTATCCATAATTACACAATTACAACAGAATGTACTTAAAGTATCAAAAGTAAAAGTTCTCATTAACAGTGTTATTTCACCAGTGACTAGTGCGCATGTGTTGGTGTTCTGCCATTAATTGACATTTTTATGCAGTTTTAAGCCACAATTTATGCTACACTTTCAGATCCTGGTGGTTTTATTTATATGTTGTAACAAGGTAAACGATTTTAGTTATCAGATGCTCTGATTTTAAGTTATAAGCTTTAAGACCCGTGGTAATTGGTGGTACCTAAGCTTCTGAATGCTCTGCTGATTCTGCACTTTTTTAGACAGGTGTTTGAGTAACCTGGAGGAAGTCGACATTTTATGTTTCCATGTTTTTATTTTGTATTTTTATTTTCATTTTTTCTGTTTTTTTTACTGTGTAATTTCATTACAGATTGTGTATTCTCTGTATTCTCTGTGAAAAGCGTTTTATTAATAAATCTTGATGCTTTTTGGGGGAACTATCGAGGTGCATGAATGGGGAAAACACACGTCCCTCCTGTGGAAACGCCTCCATGCAGGCTTGGGCGAGGCGCCCCGAACCTTCATCCATAATGCACTGCTCTCAGTCATGGTAAGTATCACAGGAATAGCCCCCCCTCTCCCAGTAAAGCTCAGCCCATAAGACTGTGCAGCAAGTATAATACCTTGAGTGTGGAGGACTTTCCACCGTATCTGTATGCATTCATGTACCATCAATGCATGTCACTAACTCGGCTTCTTCCTCTGAGTTTTTTGTGTTTTCTCATCTGGCAGGAAACCCTGGGTTTCAGGCCGAGCCTTCGCCGTCCTTCACAGTCCTGTCAGTGTCCTTCCACGTCTATCGCTGCTGTTATTGTTATCGTTTTCTGTTTTTATTCACCAACATGTTCCCACCACGAATAAGACAAGCAACTTCTGATGATAGTTTTAAAAAAACAGCTCAAGACCTATTTTATGATCTTACTTTGAAGTAATTTTATTTTATAATTTATATTTGATGCTTTTTTTTTTATTGTTTTATTGCTTTCAAAGACAAATATTTGTAAAATAGAGATTTTCATCTTCTCGTGATCTTTCATCACAGCTCTCCGTTTCAAAAAGACTTCAAGACTTTGTAGCCTCACTAAAGCCGCCTGTTCAGTACTGAGATCTTTTACTTATTTAAAAGTAGCAACACCACACTATAAAAAAACATTTTCAAATTCATTGAATGAATGAATTTGAATTTCCATCCTCCTTTTTCCCACCAATGGTTTCATGATATTCCACTGACCTGTAGGTGACGGTAATGCACCAAGAAATGCTGCAAAAGCAGAGAAGAAGAAGTTAGTCCACATGGACCATGGATGTATAAAGAGAACTGGATACAGGAAGAGCGCCAGGCTTTGAATCCAATTTGACATAGCGACCAAACCGTGTAATTACAACGTCACGTGATGCACACTGGCCCAAAAAGACTTGTTCCCATAGACTTACATTGTGAAAGAGACGTCTGTAAATCAGCGGATACATTTTTCTGAGCATCACAACTGCCGCGAAATGACTCGTCTCACTATCAGAATTAAACCCGTTTGGTCCGATCACATTTCAAAAGCCTAGAAGAGCCGCATGATTGAATTGTTTTATCCTCATTCAAGTTAGACGGAGGGCTAAACCGGAAGTAGCCGACTCGGCCAGCGAAAGTCACTAGTGCGCTCGCTCTATGGGAGCAAAGATCCGGGTACTTTCATACCAGGAAGTCGATTTTTTTATTGCTTCATGCGCCACTGAGCTACTTTCATAGGAATGAACGGGGCCCCGCCTCCGACGCTGTATCCAGTTCTCTTTATACATCCATGACATGGATGTAAAGCAGGGGTTGTCAACTGGTCTCACCCTGAGACCCACATTTTCCCATAGTCATTAAGTTGTGACCCACTTTTATAGAATTCAAACCAAGCAAATTGATTTTTCAAAAATATCCTCCAAAAAACACACATATGCCATCTTTTTTTTTAACATAAATACATATATTTACATGTACAAAGTGCATTTCAGAGATAGTTGGATGCAAGAACTTCACTACATATCACACACTGGGGGTTTCTGTCCCTTTTTATCCTCAATGTACGAAAATACGCATCTTAAATACTCCGGGTCATATTTGCACTTCACCATCTCATCGCCCCCGAACATCAACACATAGTTAAAGTCAACGTCAATCAAATGATGGTTACCATGGCTACGGCGTGAGACTGAATGCCTGTCAATTTTTTTTTTTTTTTTTTCAAAATAAAAGACAAGTCCAACATCAGATGCGCATTAAATATTATTTATTTATTTTTGACCAGCTGACCCACCCAGAACAGGTCAGTGACCCACTTTTAGGTCGCGACCCACCAGTTGAGAATCACTGACGTAAAGAACACAGAATTCAAACTTTTAATATTTTTTGATGTAGAAAATGTATTTGACACATTTTTATTAGACTTCA
Organism: Thunnus maccoyii; assembly: GCF_910596095.1. NCBI lineage: Eukaryota > Metazoa > Chordata > Actinopteri > Scombriformes > Scombridae > Thunnus > Thunnus maccoyii. The sequence continues at coordinate 24,627,757 of NC_056554.1, forward strand.
AGGATTCACACAGTGAGAAACATGAGATGATAACTTTTGTTTGTTTACAAGAAACCTCCACAGGGTATCTTTAAGGGTTCAACACCGATATCAAAAATCTCTATGAGCTCAACTTTTGACACCGTCAACCACAACACTTCATGGACTATCTGAGTCTGGTGAAAAAGGCTCCGAGGCAGCAGATCCGCATCTCGGTGGAGTCCTAATCCCCCACCACCTCTGACCGAGTCAAAAACCTGCAAGTTGTTATTGATGCTGACTTGAGTTTTGTTCAATGTCATATATTATTTACATACTTTAGGAGTGACTGACGACTTGATGAGCTCAAACATGAATACTGAGATGTATTTTTATTTTTAATATTTAATGTAGTTTACCTCTCCCTCCTAACACAGACTCTTGCTTTGCATCCCCACGTTCCATCACATCTCTATTACAAACCGAGTCACATCTCCTCCCTGCTGTCCTCTGCGGTTAATATCAACTCCAAACCCTGAACAACCTTCAACATTCACTCTCCTCCGTACATCAATATGACGCACACACACACACACACACACACTGCGTTCATCTACCTTTCTCCTCATTCTTCTGGAAAATAGAAAACAAATTATCCACCTCAGCCAAGGAACACAATTTCTTTTTGAATATGACATGAAATAAGAAAAACATTGCCAAACATTTGGAGTGTCGACACAACAAACACTGTTGGTACTTTGCATTTTTATTGGTACTAAATATTTGTGTCCAACCGTCTATCTATCCATTACTCACAATGTGCTGCAATAGAAAAAAAGAGATGATAGATAGGAAGGTCATTGATGGAAGGCTGTTTAAAATCAAGCCTTCAGGTGTAACAATGAACCATAAACTCACTTACAAATGACACATGACATGTATGTTAGATTAAACGTCACTTCAAATCTTGTTTTTGTCACTAAATTTATCTCACTTATTGTCTGGAAACATACAAACATTACAGTAAAGAGTGACTGACTGAATAAAACTGACACATATACCTAAAAAATTGCAGTTTTCGTTCAAATCTATTTGTTTTTTTTAAATGAAGCAAGCTGTTTCTGAATAGTTTAAAACTTTGTTAACAAGTTTCCTGAATTTATAAGACAAGTGAGATGCCCAAATTGGGTGTTTGGGGACCTTTGACTCTGAAAAATCAATCAATAAATGTAAAAATTTCAATATTGATGCAGAGGCTGATGGCCAAGAGGACTGAGATGATGCCTCCTGACTGAGAAAAGATTCACTCTCACATTGGCTGGAAGGCAGAGATGTTGTTGGCAGCAACGTTAGTAGCTGTTGTTTTAATAAAATAATGACTGGTCTTAAATTTTAAAGGTTTAATGATATGGTTTAATTAAGTGATGAGGAGGTGAAATGTGCAGTGAAAGTCTTTCCCTGCTACATTTATCCAGATTTTAAACAATGATAGCATTATGTTGTCAGAATAGGAAGAACTTATTTGAAATTTCCTGCTAATATAAAGTCATTTTCATCTCTTATTGAGTCATTGGATTGTTATATTCTTAGTTTGAACTTATTGTCAGGGCAGTAAAAAAAATTAACCTGTCTCTTGTATATTAACTAGTTTTAAGAGTTTTCTAAAACAAAGTTTCAGTTTTTTTAATTTGCTTTATTCATTATTGTTTTAGAATACAAAGACATTTCTCACCTCTATTAATTATTGAAACAAGTTTAATTGAGAAAAAGATCTTTTCTGATTGCACTGGATTTATTTCCACTTGTTTTTACAAACACAAAAACTTGATTTTGTCTCTTGTGAGAATATGTATTGACTTTAACCATTGACCTAAGCCTAATTTTAACTTAAAAGGGTGTTAAACATTTTTGGAAATATACTTACTTCCAAGCGTTAGATGAGGAGATGGATATCAGTCTCATGTTGTTAGCCTACTAGCTTGACTTAATAAACCTCTCTAAAGCTCACCAATCAATATGTTGTTTCTCATTTGTTTAATATGAACACAAGTAGAAATGTAAAAACACAAATTTCAGGTGTCACGGATGGTTTTGTGTTGGAACTATTTCTTGGGGAACAACAGTGATTGTGTGCAGCTTCCTGAAGTTGACAGGTTTGGTTCCATCATGTCTGTAGAGAGACCAGAACCTGTGTATGCCAACTGTGTCTGGCAACCCAAGATATAGCACAATAAGATAAACTACGTAATGTAAAAAGCTGTAAAAAGCCACTGTACACTACCTGCTAACAAGTTCAACATATCAACTTAAAAGGCCCCCAAGTGGCCAGAGAATCAGCCAATGCCGGTTTAAGAAGTTTTGGTAGATGTATTTTTAAACTTTGGAGAGAGCCAGGCTAGCTGTTTCCAGTCTTTATGCTAAGCTAAGCTAACCATGTCCTGACTCAAACAAAACCTAAAACCAAGTCTTTACCCTAAATTGAAATGTTTAACCTCATGAGAACCTGCTTTTCTTCCTAACAGGAGTCGATTCCCCACAACGCAGCGTGTAGTCAGAGTCCCCACAAACCATAAAACATGTAAAACCCTTTTAAACTCTGTAAATGATATTGAACTTGACACGTGTAGTGAAAAACATGCAGAAATGCCGGAAAGATTTACAGTAATATTGACTGACAAAGCTCCAGCCAATGAAGGCAGCTCCGCTCGTCACTGCCGTTATAACGACGGTGATTTACTGTCACAAGACGCGGCGCACAATGTGAAACATGACACACAATGTGAAACGCACCGCGGAGAGCTTTGTGGCGGAGAGACGAGCTAATCCTCGACGTTTGTGATGTGTCGACAAAATAAGACTTTCATTCTATGTTACAGATATCTTCTTCATAGAGTTTGGAGAACTGTGTAGGCTTCTTTGGATCATATATCACACTGTAGGTGGATATTCATCTGATTTAACGTTAGCTTGGCACACAATACCAACGAGAGGGAGAATGTGTGTGTGTTTCATCCACTGGAAGGCTTAAACTCTTCCATCAGATGTGATTGAATGCCAACACTACACAGGCAGCTCTTCAGCTTTTATTGATTTCAAAAGGAAACGTTTCTCTTAAAGGCTCATCGCCGCAGCAGAGCTTTGAAGGTAACTGACAGCGTCAGTGACGAGTGGGATGTTTGTCAGTTTAAATAGACCGTCATATCGTTTCAGGCAACATCCTGTTTTACGTCTCACTTTCTTTACATGTTCTCGCTTTTGGACACTAAGCAGCAACGTTAATACACGACTTCAAAGAAAGAAATCAGTTCATATTCCTTCAGAAAAGAAGCTGATTTCTCATCATGCAAAAATAACCCCATGAATTTATTGTGTTACATGCATTCATGAGGTCATTAAGTGAAGAAAAAGTTTTGTTCTTGTGTTTAAAAGATACAAGATCAGAAATATTAAATAAGAATTGAATTGGAACTGAAACATTTGGCAGGAAATTAATCTGTAACTTGATCATTTTTCTTCACAATAAAAGCCACTGGGTTAACATTTGACCCAGTGGGGGTCAATGTAACCCAGTGTTACACCAGTACAACATTAGGTTAACTTTATCCAGTAAATCTGGTGGTTTTTGCTTTTTATAGATGTTTTTGTCCTTAATTACTTCAAATAATAATATTTGCTAAGAGGTAAATTAATAATATCAGGTGTTAATGATGTTTTAATGATGTTCCTTCGTCTCCACCACCCACACATCATCAGATAAGTGTTTTAAGATGCCTGATTGCTTTAAATCACAACCATGAGAATGAATTGCTTCACCCTGATTGAACGGAGAGGCGAACAGTAAAGACAGCAGCTGCTCTGTGCAGCAACAAGGACAAACTGTTTTGGAAACTTTGATTGTGAAGCAAAGGATCATTTAAACTTCTAGGAAACTTACAGCTCTCTGATTATATTCCGCTTTATGGAAATGAAACCGGCCTGCGGGCCATCTGCTTCACACGCATCATTTTAATCTACTGCTGACAAGCATAATGTTTGATACTGTTCAACTCACCAGCTCTCACATATCCTCCTCTGCATTTTCTCATGGAATTAAAAAAAAACATCCCGTATATTCAGAAAGAGCGTAAACACTCAGCTAAACATCCCCTGGATGAATGCTCTCCATCTGCTCGGCATGAATTAGGAAGTAGGTGTTGTAATTGAACTCCATGAAACTTCTATTTTCTCCTAAAGAGATTTTTCTTAAGGCAGCTCATGAGGGAAAACATTTTTACAACAATATACTCCGTATAAACAGCACTGATAGAGCCGCTGCCAGCGCAGAGAAACTAAACTCACCAATAAATAGTGAAACTAAACACTGAGAGCAAACCTTGAATGCACCGAGCAGCTGTCAGTCAAAAACGCACCAACTGAAAAAGTTCTGATTTCATCATTGAAAATGTCAAGAAAGCAGTTTCCATTGCTAAAAATGTAGAGAAAGAAGGTAGCGAGCCTGTTAACACCCTAATATGCTAATAAATACACAATGAATGTTAAAAACCTGCATTCATTTACTTTTTAAACACAACACTGACACCATAAAACATCATTATTCAACGGGTAGAAATGTTAATATGATACGTATAATATGATACAACACGGCAGATCAGCTTATTGTTAACGCCTGGCAGCAGTCAGATGTCACTCTGGACCCACTTAGCACAACAATGAGAACACACATGTTCTTATGAGTAGATGTTTACAGTCCACAAAGGTGCGCAGGTGCTGCTCAGCCTTCAGCCTGCGTCGGTGAGCGAGCTGTGTGAGTATCGGCGTGATTAGAAGCTGGGACAGCTGTTGGTTTGCCTGTAGCTCTGTGGGTTTTATGTCTATAGATTAGCTTTATCTCAGCAGCGGATCTGTGTTCATGTTACATGCTGAAGTGGCTCCAACATCCAACTGACACAGGAATAAACCAGATCAGATTGTTTCATATCAGATCTGGTCCCACATCTGATTCATGTCTGATCTCTGGATATGAGACCACTGTCAGAACGTTGAGATCAGACTTCATGTGACTTTTATAACGTCTCACTTCTCCGCAGCACATGTCGCCTCGTTATCATTCAGCGTCGGCGCCTCACAGCCCGGTAAACATAAACAACAACAACAGCGACGGGACGCGATGGAGAGACGAGGAAGTTTCATTTATTGAGAAGCTGAACTGGAAGCAATTTGTGTTTATGATTCAACTGTTGCACAAATGACATTATTGTTGTTATTCTTGTATTCATGCAGCTCAAACTGAAGTTAAATGTGTGCATGGGTGGCAGTTTAAGACATCAATGGGGGTTCAGACTGGAGCCGCATTCACGTCACTTACAAACATGTTCTGCTGTTTATTTGTGAAACGCTTTATGCAAAACAGCCTTTCAAATGTTAATATTCTATCTGTCTGTCAACATGCTAAATATTAATCACACTGCATTCATTTGGCAGATGTTTTTGTCCACAGTGACGTCAGTAAGTGAATAAAAAGAAATTAAAGCTGCAAGCAGCGTTGGTCAGGATCTCGCACTCTGGCCCGTCGGGATCAGATCATTTTGCTTTTTAAAAATGAGGGATATTTCTTACAAGTGTGGTGTGCTTTTATTTTGAAAGTTTGATTGACAGGATGAGAATTTTCTGCAGGTTGAGACATGTCTGTCTTGCTCACACCTGTGTCATCAAAATGATAAAATCCAAACCGTTCGAGTTATTACAAAGTTTTTAACAACTTTTTTTCAGCACAGTGTCATAAGTCACCTATTAAAGTTTGACGCTGATATCATTAACGCCAAAATTGGGGCAGAGTCTTAATTTGAAAGGCTAATTGCGGACTTCCTGTTGGATTTAGGTCAGCGGTGTCAGCATACGATTTACAGGTCTTGATGAGATGAATAATTGAGTTTTGGTTTGATCTCTCTATGACATTCCTACAGGCTGTGGCGGCCATTTTAGTTACATAGGTGGCGCTAGAGAGCACATTTTGGCACTTTAGGGGTTAATATTTACATTTTATCAAATTTTTCACCAGACCTGATGTGCGTGCCAAATTTGGTGAATTTTTGAGCATGTTTAGGGGGTCAAATTTAGGGTTTAAGTGGTGTAATAATAAAGAAACAAACAAACAAACACACGAAAAACAACAGTAGTTTTGCCTTTTGGGCTCGGTCCCTAACAAGAGTTAAATAGAAAAGATAGAAAAACTAGAAAATAAACAAGTAAAGCTTGTTCAGGAGTAATGCAGGTGTTTATGGTTGCTTTGTATTGTTTGAAAGAAAAGAGATAAAACGCCTCACAGACGACGGGAGGATAGAAGAAGAGAGAGATGTTCTACAGTATTTGTCTTCCTTGTTCTATATTTTATTGCTCCGTCAATCCAAAATGCAGCTGAGCAGGTTTGTTTGTGCTGAATGTTGAACATGTGGCGGCTGATGGTTTATTTCATGTGACATGTTGAGGTTGTTTGCACAATTTACGCGTCTTTTTCTTCAAATTCATTTACATATAAACTAACATCCAACAACCTGACTGAATCTATGCACGTTTTGTTTTGTTTTTTTAACTTTGCACACTTTTTTTTTATCCCACAGTGACAAAAAAAAATCGCTTTTCACAAGGTAACAGAATATTTTCGAGGTCCAGCTTTGGCAGAGTATTATGACAGGTTGACAGGTTAAGTCTGAGTGGGGAAACATAAAAAATAAAAAGACAGAGAGAAGAGAGAAAAATAAAATAGTTGACTTCTGGCTCACAGCTGAGTGGGAGGAAGGACTCGACTGACAAAACATCCCCCCCCCCCCCCCCCCCGCCTGCAGGCACAAACGTGCATATTGTAGCTCTTTAAAAGAAAAGTCTTTTCTTCCCTCTCTGCTCTCTCAGGCTGCTGCTGTCATCATCATCATCATCATCTGTGGTGCATCTTCCTCTGTGTTTTAATCCCAGACGCTGTGACTGGCAGGCTCATTACAGCGAGGCTTCAAACGCTGACAAGGAAAAAGAATCGACTGCGTGCCGCCGCGGTGACAAATATAGACCACGGGCACGTTACTAAGTTTCCTACCGAGGAGGGTTTCCATGTGTGAGTGTTAATATATGTGTGTGCGGAGATTTAAGACAACCGTGGGAAATGAAATTCCCTCGGACTGACGGAAAGAAAGAGTGTGTGTGTGTGTGTGATCTGTGTTATATAACCGTGTGTGTGCGTGTTGGGTAGATGAAGCCTTGACTCTGATATTCACACTGCTGGTGGTCCCTGACAAGTCTAATCTGTCTTCTGACGGGGGACGTTCGGCGGCGGCGGCGGCGGCAGAGGGAATCCACGCCGCTGTAAAGTCCTGCAACATCAGCAAGAACCAAACTTCCACCACAAAAGAGCAGAGTTTTAAAACATTTAGAAGTCCGACATGAATTGAACAAATTCTGTTTTCTCAGCAGAAATATTCCCCGACAAAAAATTAAGACATTTCAAGAAGGTTTTGGCGATTTGCAGGTTTTAAATCGCATTGAAATGACTGTAAAGATCCTAATTAAAAAGTGAAATACTGTCAGTGGAACTCTGTTTAAACAACAGTTCCATGTGTGCAGGACCATGATTAATTGATTAATTCAACACAGTGGCTTCGCTCATCTGACTAACAACAGAGGGACTAGTGCTCTTAATAGGCCCTTTAATGAGGTCAACACACAAGCTATTAAATAATCTATCACAGTGCAACGAATATGTCCCACAAACGCCATGTTGGATGAATGAAGAGGAGAGACTCTTCCTCTGTCTTATATCTGTGCAGCACATACTGGATATATTATACAATGATGTAAAGCTCCGTTCGGGTTGGATTTGTTTCTCTAAAGGAGGTTTGGTGGTTTTAACATCACCTGCTGCTCAGTGGGATGTTTTTCACCTTCAACCACAGTTATAATTACACTGTTTTTCAGTGAACTTGCTGCTCCTCCTGACATTTAAATCCCGTCGGTGGGGTGGAAACCAAGCGGCAACCTCTGGGGCTGTAAAATGAAGCCAATGCGGAAGTGCCAAAAACTGCAGTTCCTTGAATGACCACTTGAGGCTCCAAAAGCGAGTCAATCCCCATAGACCCCCATGTTAAAATGCCCAACTTTACAGCAGAAATAAACATGTTTACAGTCTGGTACAAACAACGGTTTTGGTCTCTGTAGCTAATTTCCTCTTTCATGACAACTGTACGGGGGGTGAATTTTTTATAACTCACCCGTTTAAATGTTATTAAGCCGTAAAGTTATGCATAATGAAGGACATGGCTGCTTTGAGTGACAGGTCCGCCAGCCGCTAGGTGGCTTGTTTCAGCCATTCAGCCCCGCCTCTTTGCCCATTTTTGATTGGCTGGGAGTTAGGCAGCGTCACGTACTGCCAAGATGGCGACGGCCTGAGCGGCTCACTTTGAGCTTCAAAACCGCTCTTCAGAAACCAACGGGTGACGTCACGGTAACTACGTCCATATTTTTATACAGTCTTTGGGTGAAACGTTCTTGTAGTTTAAAGTGGATCTCTGAGTTTTTTCCTTCCGCCACAAAAATATTTTTGCTACTCTAACAGATGGAAACAAGCTAACACCGACATATCGGCTCGTTTGGGAACTGATACGACGACAGAAAAACATAAACGCATCAGGGGAACGAGACCCTGTTGTGATGTCAGCTACAGATTCATCTGTTAGCAGCTCCTGTTTACAGTGTAACATGATGTACAGACGACTATCACTGCATCACTGTGATACTGAAGAAAACTCGTGATGATTCTCAGGCAGGTTGTTGTTTCTTCTCTGATGTCTGACTGGATTTATGGCGGTTTATTGGTGATGGACATTGGAGATAATGATATCCTCTGGGAGCACGAAGACCAACACACACTAGTTGATATTTTCGAAGCCTTGGTGCGCGTGTCGAGTCCTCCAGAAATAATTCCAACGCATTCGGCGGTTCGCTGCTGTGTTTTGGTTTATTACTCTGTAGGAAAATACTTGAGGCAGAGATGCAAAGTTTTCATTCACCTGATTAAAGATGAAGAAGATTAAGATTTGTGGAATATTCTCTGTGAAGTTCTGGAGATTTTGCTATCAATGTTGTAACACCGATGCCATTTCGGACATCTGGACAAACCGGTGAGTCCATTTAAATTCATGAAGCAGCTTTTTGTTTTTCAGACTATTTCATGTTTTCCTGAATGTTTATAGGCTGTGTTTTCTCAGCGGGAAGCGGTTTAAAGTGTTTTCATATTTCTATTTCAGTCAAGCGCCACAGGAACAAGTTGTGATTTTTAAGCAGGTGCTTGTTCTTCTGATACAGGAGGGTTTTCTATCAGAGGGCAGAAGTTTAAAAAAATTGAGTGTGTGTGATGTTGGATGAGACCTGCTGCGAGCTGCACTTCAGTCCATCTCACTCGCCGGTGAACTGACACGACCCTCCGTGACCCCGCCTACAGGATGTGTGTGTGTGCCGGCCTTAAGTCACACTGAATGATATCAGTATGTGTTTCACGTCCGTGTGTCCAGACTTGACGGATATATCTCTGCCTCACCTTCAGCTCCCCGGCGAGGCTTCGATCCTGCTGGACGTCCACGTCCATCAAACACCGGATGCTGTCATTTCACTTAGAGTTAAATTACAGAGAAGAACAGTGAATATTTCATTCCTCGTCTCCCCTCTGCGATGCTCTGAATGTTCTGTTCTGCTTCCAAAACGGTCACACATATACTAACTCTGGCATGACAAAGCCACACATCATTGCACTTTGGATTAGCACCCTGCCAACACACACACATGCATCACTGAACCGAACTCTTACACACACTGTCAACATGCGATATCCTCTCCACACCACCCAACACATGCATATGTGCAGCATAAGTTCCTGCACACACACACACACACATATGAAACAGACCTCCTGACGACACTCACACATGACTGATGATGTAAACTGTGACCCACAGCGGATAGTGGACTCCAGATTCCTCAAATTCCTCTGTCGCTGTGAGTTTCATCACCAGCTTCTTCAGGGCGATTCTATTTGAAGGAGAAGCGCCGTGTAGCTTAATCTGACTCATCAATATACATGAGTTTGGCTTTATACGCTGTGTATTATGCATTGATGGTGTTTTTATGGGTTTTTACTTCACCTCATGTTTTTTAATCCTCCTAAATTCTTTTATATCTTCTGATTTTATTTCACTTCATTCCCATATTTATGTTACTGTTCTTGCATAATGTCTTTTGTACTTTTGTTGTGCATTGTGTGTTCTGCATTTTAAATTCATTTGTTGCTGAGTGCTACACTAATAAAATGCAATATTAATGAAAAGTTTAAAGTTAAAATGTTGGCGGAGGTAGCAGAAGGTGTGTTTTAATAATCCAGGTACCGACCACCAGAGCAGCTACTCTGTCAGAAATACAATAGAAGAAGAAGGACTGGGGTATTTGTTTACAGCGCAGCCAAACAAACAGCAAGCTAAAATAGACTAAACACAACAATATCGTCCGACACGGTTTCCATTGTCATCTTCCGCATCTCATGCAGTATGAGTGAATCCCATTGGCTCCTCCAATAACAATGGAAATTATATATAGAGAAGCATTTACAGGATGTAAATACAAGGAAAATCACAATTATCCTCTCCAGTAAAACATGTTTAATCACCAAACGTGCTGCTGCAACGTGCATAAATGTTCCAGATCTGTTTCAGAAGTTCAGACCTGCAGCTTCAGAGCAGAAACTCTCCGGATGAAACCTCCTGATCCAGCTGTGATGACTGCTGGGAGACTCGATGTGTGAATGTGTGGAAACAGCCTGAGAGCTCTGCAGTTTTTTAAAAAAAAAAAAAAAAAAAAAAAAAAAAAGATAAAGATGTTTCCTGAGGCAGATTTATTAAATGTGACTAACAGCTTGTTATTTAGCTTCAGCATTTAGTTCTGTCTGCCTGTCAGGAGAATGACTTTGTTCACTGTGATATCTTTATCCGCCGTTTTCTGTGTGATGGATGAAGACAAAGTACCTTCATGCATGACTGGCGGTTATTTTACTGCACAGAAAAATTCAACCAGTCAGGCTGAAAAATAATTTATTTTGTTTCCGTGAGCCGTATTAACAGGAGTGCACTGTGCTGTAACTGGAGCATAAATGACTATGTGATGTTTTTTTTTTTTCTTATATTTAATTCTTATTATATTTTACGTACGCACTCAGATTTATTTTACTAATCAGACTCTAGTGACCTCAAATCTGCAATTTATGTTGTTAGTTGTGCTGCCGGCCATAACAAGAGTTCATAGGAAATTTAATCCTTCATGTGTATTATCTGATTTTTAGTCCTTCAGGCTGCTGGTCCTTTGAAATATCTCAACAACTATTGGATGGGTTGATATGAAATTTGGTTCAGATATTCACGTTCCCCAGAGGGTGAATCCTACTGACTTTGGATGACCTCTAAAACTTCAGCAGTACTGTAAGATTAATGCTAACATAGCATGCTAGTGTGAGTATCCACAGTGTGTCCACACAGTCATTCAAAAGTCTGTGTGAAGCTTCTATTCAGCTTCATCAGTCTGAGTTAGTCATATCAAGGGGATATCTGACACATTTACAGTCTTTTTAGCATCAAATTCCCTCTTTGTGTTTCCTCGGACAGTGTTTCCCTGTTGAGCTGCAGGTGGAAGTATAGTAATACTTCACCTCTAGTATTATCAAGTCATTTGAGGGGAAATTAGAGTCGGGTGTTGCAATCAATGGGATGACAATTAAGTGAGAGTCTGGGAGGCTCTGCCTTATTCAAAGAAGAGAAATCTGTGTCTTCACTATCAAACTCTGAGCTTCACAACACAGGTTTGTGGAAGTGTGTCATGGCTCAAACAAAGGAGATTTCTGGAGCTTAGCAGGCTGGAAAGGGTTACAAAACCATTTCTAACGAGTTTGGACTCCACCAGTCTGCTGTCAGGCAGATTATGTACAAATGGAAGACATCCAACACCATTGTTTCCCTCCCAAGGAGTGGTCAAACAACAAAGATCACACCGAGAGCAGGCGTGTAATACTCTGGGAGGCCACAACGGACCCCAGGGTAACATCTAGGAAACTAAAGGCCTCTCTAACAATGACTACAGTCGATGTTCATGAGTCCACCATCAGGAGAACATTGAACATCAATGGTGTTCGTGGCAAAGTTGCAAGGAAAAACCCACTTCTCTCCAAAAAGAACATGGCTGCAGTCTATGGTTCACTCAAGACCACATGGATAAGCTAGAAGGTGATTAAAACAATGTCCTGTGGATGGATGAGACCAAATTCGAATGGCTTGAATGAGAAGCGTTCTGTTTGGCGATGAGCAAACACCGTATTCCAGCACAAGAACCTGAACCCATCTGTGAAACATGGTGGTGGTAGTATCATGGTTTGGGCTGCTTTGCTGCCTCTGAACCAGGACAGCTTGCAATCATTGATGGAGCTGTGAGTTTCGAGTCGTACCAGCAAATTCTACAGGAAAATGTCAAAGTATCCATCTGTGAACTGAATCTCAACAGAAAGTGGGTCATGCAGTAAGACAACGACCTTAAATACACAAGTCTACCAATGAATGATCAGAGCAGAAGAAAGTCAAGTCAAAGTTCTGACCTTAATCCTATAGAAATGTTGTGGAAGGACCTGAAACATGTAGTTCATGTTGAGAAGCCCACCAACATCCCTGAGTTGAGACTGTTCTGTAAGGAGGAACGGGCTAAAATCCCTCCGAGCTGATGTGCAGAGCTGATAAACAGTTACTGAAACGTTTGGTTGAAGTTATTGCTGCAAAAGGGGGTCACACCAGTTACTGAAAGCAAGGGTTCACATACTTTTGCCTCAAACAAATATGTAAGATTGGATCATTTTACCCAATAAATAAAAGTTTAATGTTTTTGTCTCAAAGAGTTCCTTTTATCTAGTTTTAGGTGTAAAAATCTGATCTCGTTTCAGGTCACACTGATGCAGGAAATTCTAAAAGGTTCAGAAACTCTCACTGTGCAGAAGTTTTAGGCACTAGAAGTAAAGTGAGGATATTTTAAAAAATAATGTCACGAACAGTTTTAACTTTACACTTGATAAAAAGTTGAGCAAACAGAAACCTTAATGAAATCAATATTTGACTCCTTGTTCTTCTTGTTGCTGAAGATAGTTCTCTATGAGTGGATGTTTGGGCTCGTTGTCATGCTGCAGGATACATTTGGCAGCGATCAGACGCCTCTCTGTTGGTGCTGTATTATAGATACGAATCGAAATATCTAAAGTGCCTAAAACCTTTGCACAGTACTGTATCTAAAAAGACAATATGAAAAATGAATAAAATTGAGATAGACGTGGATATGTGTTGAGACAGTCTGCAAGTGTTTCAACTTTAAACATAAAGAATCTGTGCGTATCCCAGAGCTTTATGGATCTGCTTCATACAAAGACGAGAAAGAAAAAGTTGAGAGACTGGAGGGAAATGAAAGAAAGAGTCGGAGCTGAACACAAACACACACGGTCGGTGTGACTGTTGCTAGCTAGCTTACAGCTATTTTGCTCCATTGACTATTTGAAGGAATTAATTAAATTCATGCAAGTGATGTGAGGCAACAAAAAAAAAAAATCACTTTCTGCCTGAACAAACGTTTACAGATGTATTTTGCTTCACTTTAACTTTTTTTCTGTGTGAAAAAGGGAAAATGCAACAAGCTAACGAGACCTTTCCTCTCTCACTGTTGTCTGGACAACGATGACGTCTGTATCCCATCAGTAGAACAGTAAAAATATAACAATAGCAAAGTTTTTGTTTCTTGGTGTTTAAATGAGCATCTGCAGACTTCTGGTCTTGTTTGCATGGAAACAGGAAGGCAACATGAGTGAAAATCTATTTAACTTCTGACACGTGTAAATTGCAGCACGCTGTGTTGATTGTCTTACAGCTATTTTTGCTCAATTGGCCATTTGGAGGAATTAATTAAATACATGCAAGTGATGTAAGGCAAAAAAAAAAATCACTTTCTGCCTGAACACACGTTTACAGATGTATTTTGCTTCACTTGAACGTTTTTTCTGTGTGAAAAAGGGAAAACACAACAAGCTAACAAGACCTTTCCTCTGTCGCTGTTGTCTGGACAACGATGACGTCTTTATCCCATCAGTAGAACAGTAAAGATCTAAGCAGCAAAGTTTTTGTTTCTTGGTGTTTAAATGAGCATCTGCAGACTTTTGGTCTTGTTTGCCAGGAAACAGGAAGGTGATTTAAGTGAAAATCTATTTAACTTCTGACACGTATAAATTGCATCACGCTGTGTTGATCGCTGCAGACACGCCTCCGGCCTCGCCACCGTGAAACAAATCATGAGCTCGTAGCGGTGAGTAATCGATAGACATCATATCTACACATTTATTGATCCTGAGGAAACAGCCTGCGGTCCGTTTACAGGCTGGTTTTTCAAGCTGCAAAACACACACAAAGATGCTCAGACAAACATTAAAGAGTTGAGTTTCTCTCTCTGGAGGATTTGCAGCTTTTTGATCAGAAGCCAGATCACTTACGATCTTTTTCATGTCAACATTTGAATAAAGATTTTCCCTCCTTCTCTCTGCAGCCTGCGCTTTTAAAAATCATTGCTCTCCTCCTCTTCTTCGTCTCCTCTCTTATCCCTTCATCTCTTAAAGCTCCTACATCTTTCCCTGCTTCTCCTCCCACAGTTTTCTCTTCTTTCTTTCCCTTCAGCCTCCTTCCTTCCTTCTCTTACACTCTCCTCCTCCACCAGCTTCTCTGTTCCTCCTCCATTCCTCTCCTCCTCTTATTTCCTCCCTCCTTTCAGCATTTTCTCCTCCCTTACTGCCCCTTTCCCTTTTCCTAATCTTCCAACATTTCCCTCCATCTCTGTTTCTGCTCTCTCTGCTTCCCACCTCTTCTCCAACAACAACCACTTTCATTTACTTCTCCTTCTCTCTCTCTCTCTCTCTCCATTTTTTCCACCTTCTCTTTTTTAAAACAATTTCTTCTTCTCCCTAAAACCCACCACCTCTTCCTCCCCTCCTCCTCTTCCTCCTCCTCCTCGCTTCCACCCCCCATAAAGGAGAGAAGAAAAATAAATCCTCCGCTAGGCTTTTACGCGCCGCGCGTAAAGCGCTTCACTCCCGGATCCGTGTCCAGAGCGCACGGACGGAGACACCGGCGGCGTAGAGGAGAGAGAGAGAGAGAGAGAGAGAGAGAGAGAGAGAGAGAGAGGGAGGAGGAGGAGAGGGGATCGCTCACGTTTTCAAATCCTCAACTAAAAGCCCTTCTTTCTCCTTCCACTTCTCCTGTGTTGAGGACGCTGAATCTGTCGGACATGTTCGGGTCTTCAGAGCGCTTCCTCTGCGGGACGCGTGGCCGAATTTAACAGCTGGTTCCGCGGATCCAAAGTGGGCAGAAACGTGCCACTCTGAAGAGGAAATTGTGTGATTTTAATAATAAAAAACAGGAAAATTAAAATAAAAAAAGGGAGATCCGGCTTAGATTTGAAATTAATCAGACAGAGAGAGAGAGGAGGCAGTGGTGGGACGGTCGCACGCGGAGCCAGACGATGGGGATTTAAACTCGCAACCATCTCCAGACATCCGGCTGTTTATACGCATCTGTGTTTCATGGCAGCCGGGATCCGAGTGACAGTCTGCGGGGTTTCAGTCCGGGCTGCTGGGGGAGCAGAGAGGAGCGAGCCGGGGTCAGTGACCGCTGCCGGGACCCGAGCTCCGTCCTAAAGACCTCGGAGACACCGCGAGACACAGAGGTCAGTGTGTCAGCCGCACACACGCGCGCGTGCACACGCTCAGTGCATATGTGATATAGGTTATATTGTGAGTGTATATATATATACACAGCTGCACGTTTATACAGGCACGCGCAGGTATGAGGTGGTAAACACACACATACACACACACACACGTGCGCAGATGCATTTGGAAGAACATCACAGAGTAATCACTCACACGCGCCTATAGTCTGCACGTGCATGTGATATATATATATTGATACACGGTACCTACAGCTCGCGCGCACACGCAGAGGAAACGCACGTGCTTAGAGACAAACAGAAACACTGTAGTGTCCGATGGAAACCACGTATCTCCAAGTTTGATGATTTTTAACATGATTTTATCAGATAGATTGATTGATTGATTGATAGATATTATTAATCCAAATGGAAAATTGCAGCTACAGCAGCCAACAACACGCAGAGGAACACAAGGAAAACAAACAAACAAACAGTAGAAATACTCTATTACAAGTATAAACCCTCCATTATAACCAGTAAATGGATGTTTCAGGTTTATGTGGAGCTCAGTTAAGCGACTTTATGTCCAGCTGCTTCTGTACTCAGTTACTTCTCACCACTGACTCTCTGATTATCTCATTAAAGCTTCTTGGATTGTTAATTAAAAGCTCAAAATATAAGTTCTTATCACAGAAAATACAGGATTTGGAGATACATGGTTTTCACAGGTAGTGTTGGCATGCTGTTTAATGACAAGCACACACACACACACACACACACACACACACACACAAGCCTAAAGCAGCTCTTCTTCTTCTCCTCTCCATGATGAGGAGAAGCCAGAGGAGGCTCCAGTTCTCTCAGCTTCTCCTGAGATGTTTTGGTCCATCACTGATTTATTTTCACCACTATGTGCTCCGTGAGCTTATTCAGCAGCTAATATATCGTACCGACTCTGGAGACGACCTTAAAGTTACGATATCTGCCTGAAATGAGAAACTTTCATACGTCCGACTGTGATGTTGCTCTGCAGAGCAAAAGATCAAACAGGAAATAGCCTGAATTGTTATCTTTTTAAAAAAAAATCATATCAGGAGCTTAATGAGGCGCAGTGTTTCCCTCCAAGCTGACAGCTGGTGACCCACTTCTAATAATGCATCACACTGGACAAATTTTAATATCCTCACCAGCGGAAAGTCTATGACTCAGCAGGTTTGGAAGATTATATGTTGGATGATATGACGGGAAATACAGGAACTCGTCACGTCATACTTCTGTAGTTTTGGTTCGTAAAAAACACTGAAATGCACAAAAAGAGTGATTTTTTTTTACATGTGATTTGGTGAAAGTTGTATCTTTTAAAACAGATGTTTAATGCAGATGCACAAGAGCCTGACATAAATTGTTCCATTTCCTGCAATCTGTTAATTTCTCTGTAGATTACCTGCAAAATAATCAGATTATTATGCAGAGTTGGAAGGTTTAGTTGTCCAGTTGAAATGTTCTGGCTGTGAGATGTGGTTGAAAGCTCCAGAAAAGGCTGCTAAATGGACCTTGAGTCAAGATTATTTTGCTAAACTGTGATTTCCACAGTGAGGACGTTTCACAGTTACAGCTCCGATAGATTCAGTATTAAACCCAAACCACTTTAAATCCCTCATCGAATCTGCCAAAGTAGTCGTTTATATTGTTAGAAATAAGGAAATGATCTTTAGAAAAGGTTCAAGAAGAAGATTTTGAAATAAAAATGAACATAAACTCAAGTTTCTGCTCTGAGATTCACCTCTGAACCTTCTGGAAAGCAAAGTTTGGGCTCGAGATGTTCAAAACGTAATGAGTTCAACTAAAACTTTGAAGTGTTGGGAGTCCTTGGAAAGCAGAAATCATCATCTCACATCTCCAGCTGATTGTGACTGACGGAGTCTTTTACAGTTGTTAAATGTCGGAGGGAGGGGGGTTCGGGGGGTTCGGGGGGGGTTCGGGGGGGGGGGTTTCTGTTTCCTTCTGACTCTGTGAAATGTTGCTCTGATTGATTAGAGCGAAGCCGTCGAGCTCGTTCTGACAGATCCTGACATCGTCTCATGTTCGCTGAGCTGCAGCTTCACTGTGAAATAAATCTTTCAGCCTTTTTCAGGCTGATTTAATCTGCTTGTGTTTTGTAATTCTGAACAGAAGCAAAACCTTTTATCCTGTTTTTATCAAAAAAATAATGAGCGTTTTTAATGAACATATCTGCAAAATATCCCCTGACAACATATTTCAGTTGTTTTCCTAGTATCTGCTTGTAGCAACTGAAGCATGATTAATCCTTTTTAGGATTTTGTTTTTGTTTAAGCTTTCGCAGCAGTTAGTTAAAGTTAAACAAAGATCAGAGTCTTTGTTAAATATTAAAGAAATCAGAAGTGACTTGAAGCACGAGACAGGACGTGTTTACTTTATTAATATTTAACTGATCTTAACCAAAGTGCTTTTGTTGCCTAAACATAAGCACCTGCAGGACTCAGGATGCCCTGATGTCCAATATTTACACTGCAAATCACCCGTGTTTCCTTCAAAACATCACCTGCTAATTAAATCAGTAGCATTTAAAGGTTGCAGCGGTTAAACTTAAAGGATGTGGCTGGTAGTTTTCTCTACTGTGTATCTTATTCCTCCGTTGTCGTCCTAAAACTATAAATCAAACACATCAGTGAGTCACACGGCTGCTCTGAGTAACATGTTCCTTCATCATGAAGAGTTTGGTCACGTCAGTTTGTTTAGAAACGGCTCCGAAGACTAATAACAGCGATCACGTCACAATCACGTTGTGAGTCTCTGGAGAGTAGTCCTGTGTACAGAACTGTAGTCCGTTAACAGAGCGTCACTAGCTTGTTGTGCTCCAGATCACAACCTCTTGACTTTGAAGTTCTCTGAGAGATTTATAGGTTGTGTTTTGTAGTAAAAATGAGTTAGCAAAGCTGTACACAGAACCACGTTCCTGCACATGCTCAGTAGCGTCTGCCTTAAACAGAACTACTCTCTGGAGACTGAAAACGTGATCGCTGTTATTAACTCATCAATGGAGGTCTACGGCACAGAGGAAGAAGATATATCAGGCTTTAAATCGCCAGTAATCCTTTAAGTTTAGGCTCAGCTGCTACAACGTTTACATGCTACGCAACGTTTCATGTTTTTGTCTGTTAAAAGCATAGACTGTATAAAAATATGGACGTAGTTACCGTGACGTCACCCGTTGGTTTCTGAAGAGCGGTTTTGAAGCTCAAAGCGAGCCGCTCCGGCCGTCGCCATCTTGGATATTTGGAGCCAGAAGTGACCATATTTGGACGAGAGGGTGGCGCTAACACTAGCTGTTAGCTTGGTTAGCATGGTACTTTTACCGTCTATGGTTAATTGTGATAATGCTAACGCTAATGCTAATTTTCGCTAGCGAAAAACAGGCTTAAAACCCTTAAAACATCTGACTCCTTAGAGGGTCTTTTAGTTCAACCAAACACTTAACAAGACTCTTTTAGGCCACCAAAATGTCACAATTAACTTTCATGGTTCCACAGCTACACCTGTACTCTGTGAATCTGGGGTTACGCCCATAGACTGTATAAAAATATGGACGTAGTTACCGTGATGTCACCCGTTGGTTTCTGAAGAGCGGTTTTGAGGCTCAAAGCGAGCCGCTCCGGCCGTCGCCAGCTTGGATTTTTGGAGCCAGAAGTGACCATATTTGGACGAGAGGGTGGCGCTAACACTAGCTGTTAGCTTGGTTAGCATGGTACATTTACAATCTATGGTTAATTGTGATAATGCTAACGCTAATGCTAATTTTCGCTAGCGAAAAACAGGCTTAAAACCCTTAAAACAAAATAAACTTCATGGTTCCACGGCTACATCTGTACTCGGTTTCTGAAGAGCGGTTTTGAAGCTCAAAGTGAGCCGCTCCGGCCGTCGCCATCTTGTGCGTGACGCTGCCTAACTCCCAGCCAAGTTGCCGCTTGGTTAAAAGTGAGAATAAATCAGCTTAAAAGGCAACGACAGACATGATGCACTGTTTAAAAACTCAAGGCAGAAATCTACAGTTTAAAAATGTTATTGATCGTGACAGTTTAGAGCCATCTGTTTCTTTTTCGCTAATAACCAAAAATTGATTGAAGAGGTTTTTTTTTGGACTCTCAGCTTAATGAATCCAGATGTTTCGTCACCTTGTGATGAATCAGAAGCCAGGAGTGTGTGTGTGTGTGTGTGTGTGTGTGTAGCTGTTAGACGCACGTCATCGTCTCTCCAGGACCGGCGCCGTTTTCTCTCAGCAGACGCCTGAAAGTGACAAGTGTAACCGTTTGCCACGGTTACGTAATCACAACAGCCTGCAGCTCTCCTGCTGTGCCGAGGTCTTGCCGCCAATCGCCGTTTAATGGCCCCCCACTGCGAATGTGTGTTGCCAGATACCAGCACACACACACACACACACACACACACACTGCATATGTGCAAAGACACACACACCATGATCCAGGATGTAGACACATGTAAACACCAAGTGAGGTATCGACTAGTCACTTTATCTCTCTTTCTGTTTCTCCTCGTTGTCTCACTATCTGTCTAATGAGAGCGCCATGGTTACAGATGCTGGGCAATTAAAGCCACAGGGTACAGTGTGTTTATTGTATCTCTGCACACACACACACACACACACACACACATGCAGTTTTAGCCCCGCCTTTCTTCCCTCCATCACCTGTCAATCATCCTGACTGTCCACCTCTTGTCCTCAAGGGTTCATAAGTCCTCTCAACATATGAAGTGATGTATTTGTCTCCTATCAGAAAGTAAATTGGATGAAGGACAAATGTTTGCTTTTTACTGTCATAAAACGTCGAGCAGTCATTCATAATGTCACTCGAATTGTCCCCTTTTCTTTATTTATAGATGCTCATAGATTATATTTATTATTCAAGGACCTCAGTGAGCTGGGGGGGGGGGGGGGGTTTCCATCGGGAGATAAATTTTGTAGCTGTGAAGCTCTGAAAACCAAAGTCAGGGTGCAGTAACAACAAAAGGATGGAAATGAGGAGATCAGAGAGGTGATGAGGAGGTGTAGGGAAGGATGTAAGTGGTAACAGGATGGGGAGAAACTCAAAGGGAGAGGTATAGGGAGGGACAGGAGGGAGTAAGGAAGGGAAAAAGGGGGCTGAGAGGAGTAGGGGAGCTGTAGGGTAGGAATAGTGAGGGAAAGGGGAGGCGAGGAGGTGGTAGGGGACCAGGGAGAGAC
This sequence comes from Thunnus maccoyii, assembly GCF_910596095.1. Taxonomy (NCBI): domain Eukaryota; kingdom Metazoa; phylum Chordata; class Actinopteri; order Scombriformes; family Scombridae; genus Thunnus; species Thunnus maccoyii. Next base: position 24,648,776 of record NC_056554.1, read on the forward strand.
AGGGAGGACGAAGGAGAAGGAGGAGGTAAATGAGGGAGGAGAGGAAAGGTTAGAGGAGGACTGAATCTGTAGCTCCAGCTGGACTTCCTAGATTGTAGAAAGGAGAGTGTAAGAGGGGGTGACAGGAGAGGAAGAGGATGGAAGGAGGAGGAGGAAAGACAGGAGGAGGAAGCAGAAGGTGTCCCATTAGTGGACAAACATGTTGTAATTAATTTTCCCATTATTCCCTCCATCATCTATCTCATTCATCTATCTGCTCTGGAGGAACGGCGCCTCCTGTGGCCTCCAGCCTGCCTGTGATAACAACCAGTAAAAACCAGTTATTATTCTGATTATCTTGAATGTTTCCTTCTTAATTTTAGTTATTTTTTTCCTAAAGCTACATGTGCTTTAATATGAATTAGTCCCTGTGAGCTGCTGTAATATCTTTTATTTCATTGTTTCATCAATTCAGCTTCATTTAACAATCTGTATCTCGGCCCTTTTCCCTTCAGTATCTCTCTCCTCTATCTCCGTCCATCCCTCTCTCTCTCTCTCTCTCTCTCTCTCTGCCAGTCTGTTGCCAGGTCTCTCGCCCCCTCACCGTCATCCTCCTCCTCTCTCTCTCTCTCTCTCTCTCTCTCTCTGTTTTACTGCCCTCCAACTGTCGACAACACGTGTCCTCCGTGTCCCTGTTTCTCTGAGCGAACACACTCACACACACTGGCAGGCGTGTTCAACAGTGATTCTGGTTTTGGAGTCTCTGAGGACTGTAAAGGTTTCAGGGGAGGAAACACGAGTGCTGCCATGATTTAAGAGAAAATGTCACAGATAAATCAAGGAAACACTGTCTTAAAAAAAAAAAAAAAAAGTACAGTGTGTGTAGATGCGTTCAAAGAATTTGTGTCCTCTATTTCACATCAGTGGAGCTATTTCTGCAGTTTTCCCATCATTCTCAGTGCTTTTCCATTCCCACCTGCCACCCCCCCCCCCCCCCCGTCCCTGAAGAAGATAAACATGCTGGATGTTTTCGTCGTCCTTTCGCTCCTTTTTAAAGAAACACCGAAGGCTTTAGCGCCCTCTTCCTGTTTTGTACCGTACAGCAATCCAGCGGATTTCCCTCCGAATGTGACTCAGTGGAAAATGCAGATCAAATTTCTTCATCTTTGTCTAACTGACTTTAAAAAAAACATGTACATAACGTGTGTATTATATTTGTCTGTTTCATCTGGATGAATGGTTTATAAATGTTAGCATACCTTTACGTTTTGTGAAATCAACCAACGGGGCAGTTTGAGTCCTTTGGCGCCCATATGGCATCACTTCCTGTTAATACAAAACGGCGGTATACATTTAGTTCTTGTTAACTATACAATATAGTTTTAATGCAGCATACTCTTCACTCAAGACTAATGCCGGGATCAGACTACATGATATCTTTGTCTTTCATGATGGTCACCATGTCAGATTAGTTCTTGGTGTGTCCTGGTTGAGGTACAACCCCGACCAATCATCATTAACGACCCTGTGAAAGTTCATAAGTCGTCGAGGAGGAGAGTCAAGAAACTGTCAATCATGGCTACAGAAGCTCTGTGTGATGCTGTAAAGTCACAAAAGAAAGACAAAGCGATTGTGGACCCGTTACTGGGTGTCAAGAATATTACATAAACCATTACATCACCAGATTCGCTGTATGTAAACTAGGGATGTTCAGAGATCCCAGTATTTGTATCTGTATTTGTATTTGAATAAAAGTAGAAAGAGGCTTAAAAATCCTGTTTTTGTTTTTATTACACTTTTAATTTTTAGAAAATTAAAATATTATAATAAGAATTCATGAATAAACTACCTTATGAAGGAGGTCCCCACACAGGGTTTTGAACTGGAGTCTCCCAGATCATAGACGACTGCGCTGATTACTGAGATAAAACTTTACTCATCGCCTCATTGCAGACAGACCTCTACGTATTTATACACCCATAACACACAGACAGCACAGCGTGTAACATGTAGAAGAACTTCAAAGGCGATTATTGCTTTGCACTTTTCATTTATTGCCTATTTTTTACAACCTGACTTTGTGGAAAGGAGAAGAGGAACAACAGGTTATGGAGAGTTCCCGTGGGAGCACTTTGCACGTGTCAGTAGCTCAGCTTTATCTCTGGTGAACACCCCCAACAAATAATTTTTAAAATATTTGTATGAAACAAATATTCATTTAAAACCTATCTGTGCTTTGCCGAATAACGTATTTGTATTCGGGCACACCGCTAATGTAAACAGAAGGTCTCAGGGAGAAAAAAATGAAGGTATGTTTTAATATCAGGTGGTAACCAAAGTGCTCTCTGGTGCACGTATGTAAACACCGACACAAAAGTCAAAGCTGTCCGGCTGAGTTAAGCCACGTTTAGTCACCTCCACCTCCTCCACAGGCTGATTCAGTCATCAGTGACCGCTGTCTTATTTCAGTTATAACTGAAAAACTATACAGTGAATTATAACTGAAATCAAGAAAACAGTCACAGGTGACGGCAGGTTTTGTAAATGCTTCTCAGCTCGGCCAGACAGCCGCTGGAGAACAGCTTTGACTTTGTGTGTTGGTGTTGACAGATGTGCGCCGGAGAGCATCTGTCATCCTATTGGTGGATGTTAAAGAACACATCGTAGGAGATGTCACACTAGGCAGGACAATACAAAACATTCTGACATGCTAGACCTTTCATCAGGGTGTCGTAGGACATCCCAGACGCCACATCGCTATTCTTCAGTTATGTCACACTACACACCTGTTTACTGTTCCCAATGGTCATAATCAGGCCCGACACAAGAAATTTGTTGGCGACAACAAAATCATGTCAAAATCGGGCTGAATTTGTGTAGTCTGATCTACAGCCATGCTATTGGCTATGTGAGGCTGTACTTAGCATGAGCTAAATGCTGACAATAGTTAGGTTTCAACCCAAATATATACAAAGTATGCAGAACATCTGCAAAAGAAAAATTCATATTAATGTTTGTCCCCATTTGTCCACTGCTTTTATGTAAAAAGACATCAAGATAAACAGCAGGTGGCGCTGATTCTCCAGTCGGCGCCATTAAACCGTCGCAGAAGAAGAAACACAACGTGATGATGTCATTAAAAGAGCAGCAGGCAAAGCTCAAACGATGGAAAACGTGATGGAAATATGACATTTCTGTCTGTTTCATGTGTTCATTTGAGGAAGGTTACAGTCTCCTCATCATCACTCCACACAGATCTGATGTTTTCAGCTGTTCAGATTGTTTCCGTTGAGCTTTTTCCCTTTTTTACTTTTATCACCAACTTTTCCAGCTCTGCTAAGCATAAAAGCTTTCTTGTGATAGTTCAGATTGAACAAATAAAATATGTTGATGGAAACACCTCTAACGGCAACATGCTGATGTTTAGCAGGTATAATGTTTACCATGTTTTAGTTTAGATAGCATGCTAACATTTGCTAATCAACACTAAACACAAAGGACAGTGGCGGCTGATAGGGATGTCATTAGTTTTGCAAGTGATTAGTCACAAACCAAAGTATTGGACAAATTAAAAGTTTGGCACCAGCTGAAAACTCAGAGGATCACCAAAGTTATTACGATTCATCCTGAGGCTGACGAGCATGTGTGCGCCGGATTTCACAAATGTGAACGTCATGGTGGCGCTAAAGGAAAAGACAGAAGATCACCAGAGTCAGTAGTATTCATCCTCTGGGGACCATGAATATCTGAACAAAATTTCATGGCAGTCTAGAAAGTAGTTGAGATTTCAGACTACTGATCTGACCCATGTTGTCATGTGGCTAAAACCAAACTTTTACTCATGTGTTTTACATTTAGATACATTTTTCTGGCTATTTTTATTTCTCCATTTTGTTTTGTTGTCAGAAGACGCCGAGTGTCTCCTCTTTGTTTCACCATGAGGATAATAATAGTGCAAACGTGCGTGATTGAGGATCCAGAGAAGGCAGAGCTTCTTTTTCTACTGTGTAGGAATTTGACTTGGACCACACTAACAGACCTGACAGAGAGCAGGAGTCTGACTGTTTACACACTGCTAATGTCTGCCATTTTAAACACTATACAGTATATATAATAGATCTAAATGTGCAGCTAACACCTGCTTTGTCTACATTATAAGAGGCAAAACAGGAGAAACATTAAGCTGTTCAGCTTAGAGTACTAAGCACTGAAAAAGGCCTCCGTGTTTACAACAGAAAGGGAAGGAAGGACGGTCAGTTATGTTCTTGTTTAGCTTCTGGCTGCCAAATATAACAAACTCTTTGAAGCTTTTCACTGGTCCAGTAACATTTTTCATTGGATCTTTAAGGTTGTGGTCGTTGTCACAAGGTAATAATAATCTACTATACTTGATTTTTTTGTCTAATGTATCATAACAGCTGGTGTCCATCGCCTTCAAAAGCAGGAAGTGATGTGTGTGCAGCTGTTCATCTATCTTAGTGAGCACATTTAATGAGGTGATGATACTTTTTAAAACTGACATTTATGTGGAAACAGTTTGGAAAAGGGAAGACGTTTCTGGGATTGTGAGGACAGTTTGGGGTAAATTAGGACAGTTTTTTATAAAGTGAGGACATTTAATTTAGCTACAATAACATTAAAATGTCCAACAAGAGCTAATTTTAGCTTTGTTATGCACAGTGAAAGCCGTGTTTGCTCAGGGTGAATGAACACATTTTCTATGGGATGTGACTGATTTGCTTCTCAAAGCGTTGTAGCATCAGTCTACGATGGTTGTCAAAACACCCAATCGTTCTGTCATCTTGTATATCTCACATAATGTACGTCATACCCCTGGAATCCCCTCCTTATCATGTTATCTATCGTCTCCCTGCTTAGCTCATGTTAATTTGCCTATTTTGGCTTTTCTTTGGTATCATATTCTTGTTTTTTATCAATAAAAAACAAAAAAAATGTAAAAAGTATGAAGTCACAGAGAGCCACAGGCCAAAAGAAATTATTGCAACTAACAATTATTTTCATTGTAAAATGATCTGTTGATTATTCTTTCAATTAATTATGCATCTAGTTTATATAATGTTACATAATAATAATGAATCCCATCCACAGTTTCACTGAGCACAAGTCAACATCTCCAAATGTCTTGTTTTGTCCGACCAACAGTCCAAAACCCAAATTCATATTCAGTTTATAATCATGAAAAAAAGCAGCAAATTCTCACATTAGAGACGGTGGAACAAGAGTTTCACCACTAAAATGATGCTTTTAAACATAACGAGGTTTAATTTGATATTTGTAAAGCAGCTTTAATTAAGAAATGTTTTAAAAAGCTTACTTCTTCTCCCTTGTTTTGATCTCAGACTGCACCAGGATGCCTCATTTCTTTGTGAAAACATTTTCATCCTCTTGAGTTTACTGGCAAGTCTTCCTCAAACTTGCCATAAAGTTGGAAAAGCACTATATTCTGAGATGATATTGTATGCTGCAGCACTAAGATTTCACTTTTTGTTGGAACTAAGGGGCTCAAACCAGAAAAAAAACAAACCCAGTACAAGAAGAAAGTACGTGAGCAGGCTGTCTGAATCAAGTCTGTAAGGACAGAGTTTGTTGTTTGCTGCACAGACTATAAAACCCTCTAAAACTTTTCAGGCTTTATAAATAAACTTGATGCATCTTCCCTCACTGACTAATGAAATATAACTGCATCGATCCGAAGTGCTTTGCAGTGACTGAACAGCAGTAAGATTCATTGTCTTGCTCAAGGACCCGTTGACAGGGTGAACAACAGATGGACTAGAGTCAAACTGAAGGTCTGATTCACAGTAAGTAACAGTGAGTGAGCAGGTCAGTACTGAGTGTCTCAAGGACGTTGTCGGCTTGTTGATGTGCGTCTTGTGTTTGTTCCAGCAAACAGATCTGAGTTCTTTGCTTTTGTTAACTTTTGTGAAATAAACTCTCAGAAAACTAAACAGCTGGCGTACACAATGCAAGCGACTGTGATGTTTCTGTGTTTTCAGCTGTTGTGGCCTCTCAGACTTTTGCTAAAGTTGGTGAAGTCACCAAACTTCATGAAGGAATTATAATATAAAGCACCACAAAGTGTAATTCGCTTGTCCATGTAAAAACGTGAGGCCATGAAGCTTGGTGACAATAACTACTTGCAGGGTTAGCTGGTTAAATGCTAACTGCTAAACTCAGTCAGTCACAATGTTCAGGTAACTTTCTCTCTTACTGTTCTGTTGACTCTCCTCTGGCATTTTGTTCACTACTGCACACAGTTTAGTTCAATAAAAGGAACTGAAGAGGGAAGCTCTCAGAGCTAACACGCTTGCTAACAGCGAGTAAACTCATTAGCTTGTTCGCTTAGCTCAGTCGCTAACGGGACAATAAGTTCAAAAAGTTTATTCAAAAGATGTGTTTGCACCATCGACTCCTGTCTGTGAATCATTGCTCTTTTGTTGAGTTTATACACAGCTAATTAGCTACATTAGCGTCCTCCATTTTGTTTTCTCTGGCTCTCCATCCCCTCACATGTCAGCTCTGTGAGACCATGGATGTATTAACCCTTCAACATCCACCCTTTTTCATAGAATTTTCGCCTATTTGGTATACCCAAACAGAAGAACTGTAAGGCCATGATTGTCACATCCTGCCTGGACTTTGTTTGATTTTTGTACTTTTTGTGTTCTTTTGGGTTTCCGGTCAAAGCAGATGGCCGCCCACCAAGAGCCGGGTTCTGCTTGAGGTTTCTACCCGTTAAAGGGGAGTTTTTCCTTACTGCTGTCACCGAGTGCGGTCTCTGTAAATTGAAGAGTACGGTCTTGACCTGCTCTATGTGAAAAGTGTCCTGAGATGACTTTTGTTTTTATTTGGCGCTATATGAATAAAAACTGATTGATTGATTGATTGACCTGCCCTGCATCACCCTCGTTAGTCCTGCCCTGCTCCCAGTGTTCCCCCAGCCAATCGGCGCCGTCCGTCTGTTCATTCCCTTCTCCTGAGTTCTCCACCCATCTCCCCACCTGCACCTCATCTTCTCGTTAGTTCAGTTACTATTTAAGTCCTGTTTTTTTGTTCAGTCTTTGTTGGATCATTTGTTTTGTCTGCTAGTTCTGTTCGGCTCTGTTTGCATTGTTCTGTTCTTGACCGTTGCAAGATTAAAGGAGATTTTCGTCAAATCTGCATTCCGGCCTCTGCATTTGGGTCCACTCCTGCTTCCCCATTCCTGACAATGATGCATGTATTAGGCTTCATTTGACAAGTGACATATTCTAGTTTCTGGAAATGTGTTTGTTTAGCATGTGGCTAAAACACAAACAAAACTACATCAGTTCAAATAAGGCTCAAAAAAGTGTTTTTGGTCCTCGTCTATAATGAGTCGTATTTGAATAACAATAAGTAGGACATGCTTTATACCAGAACTATGCAGACCACCATAAACCTTCTACATCTTGTCAATCTGTATAAAATTCCAGACCTCTAGGTCTAACCTAACGGGAGCTAGGGAGTTTTTAGTTTGTGGTGTCACTGGTGTCTCCGAACCTCTCCAATCATCTCCGATTGGCCAAATTGTGCCATTACTCATTGCTGTGTGATTCTACTGTTTACAACTGGCTTAAGCAGGTCGCCGGCAACCCGGTGGATGTTAAAAAGTTAAGGAGACCTGGAAACCATGTTCAAAGATGGCACCATTATAAAGTCTGCCATGTTTCCGCGGGCTTCCACCTCCAGTTTTTTAGTTTTTTTTAATAATTTAGTTGTGCTGCTCTTCTAGACTTTCCAACTGTTATCGGACCGAATGGATCAAACTCTGACAATAAAACAAGTAATTTCGCTCAAACACATCTTCACCGTTTGTAGAGTGAGGGTCTCTGGCACAACTTCACCTACTTCCAAGGTGCACGGAGAAGGGAAAGAAGTCTAGAAAGATGAGAACTCCAGCAACACTTGTAGTATGAAGAACAACTTTATTAGTTGACCGACGCGTTTCGGCTTGTGGCCTTCATCAGGGTCATTGGATGACCCTGATGAAGGCCACAAGCCGAAACGCGTCGGGTCAGTTTGCATCACGTCAACCCTAAAAGTTGTAATGACATCGTTTGGCTGCTATGTCGAATTGGCTTTGCAGCCTGGTGCTGTCCCTGGAGGCTTGGTCGAGACGGGTTGTTGTTGGTTAATGTTGCAAGTTTTCAGGTCAAAGTTCACCAACAGAACAACAAAAACTTTGTACAGATTTACTTCGTCCCTGTGAGTGAATCGACTGTAATGAACTGAACTTTAAGAGTCTTGCTCTTACAGGTGCAACAAATCCAGTATGTCAATCAGGTAAAGTAAAAACCTTGTGTGGGTAGATTGTGAGTTTGTAGAAGCTTTAAAAATATTTTCATGCTTTTGCTAAATATTACATGAAAAGTCGATGTGTTTCACTGCTGCTGCCTCAAGCAATGATCAAGACTTTTGATCAACTATCAGTAGGCAGACTGTAGGGAGAACAGGGGTGTTGCAACTACTTTTAAGAGATAAAAAATAGAAACAGAAGTCGGCAGCAACAAAAACGGGAGGCGGTAAAAGAGAAGGGAGTGAGGAGAAGAGAGGAAAACAGTTGCAGTGGTGTAGGAGGGGAAACATGGCAAATACCAGCACACAGCTGATTACACTATGAAAGACAAGGAAAGCAAGGAGGGGAGGAAAGAGATTAAGAAAGGAGGGACAGACAGAATTAAACAAGGAGAAAAGATAAGGAGCCCGGGGAGAGAAAGAAATAAAGTGAAGATGATTGAACACTCAGTAATAAAAACAAAAAGCTTGCAAACAGTCTGTGTGAGCAGATAAGAGCTCAAACCTGTGATTTCTCTGCGTCACCTCCAGGCCACCTGGCTGACAGCGTGTGTAACTGGGATTTATCATGGCAATAAAGCCGAGGTGGACTGAAGTGAAATTAAATGAAGAGGAGGAAGAGAGAGGAGAGTGTGTTTTCTAGCTGCAGGATGTAAATGTCAACGCTACCTGCCAGGAAAAAATCCTTCAAACTCAGCTCAGATGGCAGATAAAAGAGGAGACAGATTCATCTGAGGATGAAACGAATAAATACACTTCAAGAGAAGCTGATCACCAACAGCTGTGACAGGAAGAAATATTACATGTCGTAAAGCGTCTCAGTCAATGTGAAAGATTATTGATATCCAGGCTCAGCTGGTAACAGCCTGAGTAAGAGTATGCCCAAAAGATAAAATGTAAGAGCTCAATTAGGCTAATTAGCAAACTTAAACTTGATGTGAAAAAAATTAAAATTGCGCCGAATGCAACTTTGGTGACCCACGAAATTCACGTCATTGAACAAAACCGAACCATCTTGACAAAGCTGACAGTTAAGAGACTTTTTCCTAACTTCTTAGCGGCCGTGCTAGCCACAGTGGCTAGGAAGCTAATTTTCTCATAACGGACAAGTGTTAGTTTTAGTATAAAACTTTCATCAAGTAGTTATCTTTCAACGTTACAGTCTTTTTAGTGCCAAAGTTCCTCTTTTTGTTACTATACTTCCACCTGCAGCTCAACAGGGAAACACTGTCCGAGAAAACACAAAGACTGTAAATGTGTCAGATATCCACTTGATATGACTAACTCAGACTGCTGAAGCTGAATAGAAGCTTCACATCAACTTTTAAATGACTGTGTGGACACACTGTGGATTTTGGCCTCCATCACTTCCATTGAAAGCACATTTGAAGGATCTTTTAATATCCAGTATGAACAGGAGGAATGATTACAGCGAGGAAAACCTCTTTCACTGTTCATATGGACACCTGACTGCTGGTTTAAACGCACAATATGTAATTTCAGCCGCTAGGGGTCTCAATCAAAACAATAACAACAGACGGAGTGTGATGACGGTGTGAAGCAGCAAGGGATCATGGGAGTTGTTGTCTTCGTTGTTAAATAACCAGCTTCACCGGGATAGGATTACTCCAGTGTTCATCATTCATTCACACCAAAAAAATCAGTGTTTCTCCGACGATGTTTGGTGACCACCGGACTTCCTGGAGGGGCTGTTAGCCGAGCTGCTGCTAACGTTTGTCCAGTTTATTTCTCTGATAACTTAAGATCCAGACGTCCAACGACTAAAATCCTTCTTCCGGCTGAAAGATATAGTTAAAAACCACCTAAATTTATCATGAAAATGTGGCTTAAAACCGAATAAAAGTCCATTTATAACAGTTTGTGTGGAACAACCACAACGCCGATGTATTATCTTGTATGTGTGTAAGTTACTCTTTGGTAGACGCCATTGTAGCGGACAAACACAGCGCCGCCGTATGCATCTTGTGCGTGTTTACTCTTTGGTAGAGGAGGTATGACGCCATCGACAGGCGACCAAATGAAACGGTCCGTTACTTTGATTAAATTACAGATTTCATTTGGGATAATGTAAGTACACAACTCAACAACATATATAACATAGGTCTAGTTGTTTTTAGACATTTTAATGTGGAATAATTACATATTATACCTTTTTTTAAGACACACTTGAAAAATTGTGAACGTGTCCTTTAAAAAAAACATGTTTTATATATTTTCTTGGAGTCTAAAGACACTCTGGAATTAAACTGTCTGGTTTATTGTGTGTGTGCACAATACACAACACAGTTTCCACCACCAGTATTATTCATGTCTAACATCTGTATGAATACAACCGTTCCTCCTCTTAAAGAACATAAAAACAAGATGGATTTTTCTTCACATGGTGCTTTTTGCATTCCTCATCGGAGCGAGAAATACAAGGATGAAGAGAGAATAAAAAGACACCCAATCATCGATCCACTAGAGAAAACACTTGAATAAATTCTGTCTTTGCTCCAAAAACTCATTAGACCTTCACCTAAGACCTCTGGCAGTAAGAACATATACCTGTTTGTATTGTATTTGTTGGAGGAGGGTGGAAGCCGTGTGTGTGTGTGTGTGTGTGTGTACATGTGTGTTTGCTACTGTAGCTATAAAATAATGATGTCTGGGCTCTCTCTCTCTTTCCCAGTAAGCACCATAATGAGTCAATATATTTGAACGTATTAAACGTGGAACCGAAGCCAGTGGCCATGTGGCTAACAGAGCGCTGACAGCCCCACCCCACCACCCCCCCGCGTGTGTGTGTGGTAATAGGTTGTTGATAAGAAGATAAACATGGAATTTTATGGCTGAATGTTCCCACCAAGTCGACCGTAACCTCAATAATAACGTCAGCTTTAATTAATTCCCCTGATAGAGAGAGCAGGAGATGAATGGAGGGAGGGAGGGAGAACAGCTGCAGTGTAGTGTATGGCCAAAAGTATGTGGACACGGCCAAATGTAAGACCACCCTGATTATAAGACAAGCCCCTCCTTTATCCAACACCTATTTTTGGACTTTTGGATCCATTGATGGGAAAGTTTCCCTCAGATATAAATAATCCACAGAGACGAGAATCCTTGAAGCCTTTTATCTCGTAAAAGTGAAACACTTCCATTAAAGCAGAAGGTAATTCACACCTTTACGTAGAGAGTCAGTCACAAACCTGTTGACGCTCCTCTCAGACTCCTGGACTGTCTGTTCAGTCATCGATGAAGTTCCAGCATCTGGACTGTGAAGATTTGCAGCATTTCTTTAACTTACATGATAGTAAAGTGAATCTATTTTAGTTTTGGACTGTTTGTGAAACAAAACAACCAATCTGAAGATTTCTGCTTGGGCTTTAGAAAACTGTGATGGACATTTTTCACTGTTTTCTGACATTTTTATTGACCAAATGATTAATATAATCAGCAGATTAATCAGTAATGAAAATCACTGTATGTTGCAGCCCTACATAAATGTCTTGAAGACTTACGAACATAATTCTCAGAATAAAATAATGTGTTAAAGTCTAAATAAGTAAAGTTTACTTTTGTCCTGATGTTTTTCCCGTTAACATGTCCATTGTGGTTCTGTGTGTTACGCTAACTTTGCTCTCACACGCTCTGTTTTAGAGATTCAGGGAAACGAGGAGTCACACACACAAAAAAAAACATATTATGGGAAAAGTGCTGAGACTCCTACAACTTTCCATATAAACAGGATTTCATTACATGAGTCATTTCAAACTGAGTCAGACTGAAAGTAAACAAACTACCTGCTCTGGTTCTTGGTTTATGTGAGTGTATGTCAGGTTTAGATAAACCAGAATTCCCCTTTAAAAAGGTGCTTTATGAATAATGATTTGTTTTATTATCCTTATTATAGACATTTACTACCATCATGATTTAAATCAGCCATAATTTCTCAGCTTTAACAACCTGCAAAATATCTTCCTCACTTATTTAATGGACTCAAAGGGATGAAATGTGTTTCATCTGATTAATAAATTGTCAGGCTTCATGTGTGACAACTGTTTTTAAAAGCAGATATCCCATCATGTACCATGAACATTTTATCTGACAACTGATTGTCATTTTTGGTAAAGAGGACGACTCCTACATTTAGCTAAAAAACCCCAAAGCTCTCTGGTCACTTTCTCTCCGCTAAAAATGTTAGGCACGCTTTTTGTATTTACAGGCATCGACTGATACACAGATACCCTTCTCTCTAATGCATTCTCTCTCTTTCCATTTAGCTACGCATCACCATCCCCTGATTTATTCATCACTCCCATTTTCTCACTTCCCTGTCACTTGCAGCACCTCTATTTTCGTCCTCATCCCAGGCAGCGCGATGCAGAAAGAGGCCGAGCTCAAACATGCTTCACTCAACTGTTTGGAGGCACTTTTCAGATTTCAGCCGCGTTCGAACATCTCACGTCTTTCATGTCATTGACTATCTTCATTAAAAGGTGTTGATAAGAAAACAGAAGTAGACATGTTTTCTATTAAAATCATGATTTATAACCATTTTCTTCCTAAAGTTAAATAATCAGTATTTCAGCAGGAAAGGAGGCGAGTTGGGAATTAACAGTCACACTTTTAGCTAAAAGTACCACATGATTTACATATTGAAGCACATGTATCATGTCACGGGGAGCAGGGAGGTTTTTTTAAAGGGATTAATGTGAACAAGGTGTGCATGAAGCTCAGATAAATGATGTGTTTGCAGGCTGAATTTTGTGTAGGCGACACTGCAGTAGTGTTTTTCTTTTTGTTTTACATAATTGAGACCAAGCCATGCAAATACATCGAACATCACATTTCATGTTTTAAAAAGGTGCGACGCTGTCTTATTTTTCTTCTTCTTCTTCTGAGGTTTTACAAGGTAAAAACTTATATGTAGTTGTTGTTTTTTTCTCAATTTAAGTCTTTAGTGAGAACATTTTTAAGGCAGTTAAGTCTGAAATGTTCATGTTCATTGCTCGTTCGTCAGGTCTGGATCACTCGTGACTTTCCGCTCGTATCCCCCAGAAATCTGAATTCAACAAATTCTCTTAAAATCACTCATTATATGCCGACTAAGAACAAGCCTGAGCATTAGTTCCATGCTCGTTTTTCTGTCGGGGCCTTAAAAAGCATACTAGATGAAAAACTGGTTGTCTTCCATGAGATAAAACGGTTGTGACTGACCATCATTTTGCCAGAGAGAGTACAGCAGCACATAGCGTTCACCAAAGGGAAAAAAAATGGAGGTCTTATTCTATAATTAGTACGTCGTAATTACAAGGTAACTTCTTGTAATTATGAGAAAAGGTTAAGATGTGTTAATCATCACTATGTGAGAAGACAGAGTGCTACCGGATTTAATTTACTTTTATTTCCTCTTTGGTTTTAGACTCTGGGAGATATTACTGTCACTGGGATAATGTGGATGGTTTTATTATTAGTTCAATCAGATGTTCTGATGATGTGATGCAATTATGTACATGACATTGATATGTTGACGGATGTGAAATGAAGCAATAGCATCATAAACGTCATTGCTGGAGGGATTACGTTGGCCTGTTTGACTCTCAGACTATGTCTTCTTCTCTGTCTTGTTCCTCCGTCCAGACTAAAACAGTGTTTTTATCTCCTGAAAACTGAGCTTTTCTCGAAACATCCTCCAGAATGTGTAAATGTGAAAACGCTGGCTTGGCGTTGTATTGTGTACGGGGGAAAACTGAGCTTTGTGCGCTGTCATATCGCTGACAAAACAGATGGTGGCAGTAGCGCCGCATTACAATGGCGGACGGCTTCATGCGAGTGTTGCTCTCTTTATCGTCTACGACAGTGTGTTTGGAGTCAAACGTAGATATCTACCACCTTTCTCTGCTTAAACTGTCGGAATCTGCTGAGAAACAGTACACCGTTTCTTCTTCGCTGGTTTTCTGTGGCTGACTTACTCCGCTGTCCTCTGCACATGCCCAGCAGGAGGAGAATCATCTGTTTCGGTGTTTTAATGTGGATGGAGGTATTCGCAGAAACAAGCTGAAACTCCTGCTGTGGACACTTGTTGTTTTTGCTCGAAAACGGCATTCTGGGATTTAGCCAGCTTAATGTAGACGAAGATTAGGAGTAACAAAATACAATAAACATTTAGCATCAAAAGTCGTTAGAGTTGTTCAGGTGGAAATCACACTGATCTGCTGAAAGTTCATTCAGAAGCAGCTGGTACAAAATGCTTAATAACCCCCCATCTAAATACTATGGAACCATTTGATAACAACTATCAAATTAAAACATGCAATTACATATGATAAAAACCTTTGCAGTGGCAATATAGCTGAAATTCCTAATCGGGTCACAGAATACTGTGTAACACTATCTTGTAATTATGAATCATTAGTGAGTCATAATTACGAGATAAGGCCTCTAAATGATTTTTCTTGAATGCAGTTCAGTTCCATAAAATACTAACAACATAAAGAAAATATAAAGGTGGGCGAAAAGAGAAAAAAACACAAGGGTGACAAACCAGTAATTAAATGTGTCTGTTCTCTCATCTGGTTGTTGGTATTTTGGGATATTTTAGAACCTAAATGACGAGTTATATTTATATTTTTTTAGATCTAATCATTGGGTTGTTTTAAGGAGTCTGGATCTCTAGGATGTAATATTTTATATGACTGTATTCAACATTTTATTGATGATTTATAGCTGCAGTGTTTCATTCTGAGACTGTATTTTGAGACGTATTTCGTGTTTGTCTGTAACACAGTTGTTGCTTGAAATTGTTATTGTTACTTAATAAAGGACCGGGCCATTTTTGATCTGGTGTGCAGTCTGGGCCTGACTTTACTGTCAGGTTTCATCATCATCATCATCACTCAGTCCTCCAATATCTGGAAGACTGAGCTTGAAAGGTTTTGGCTGAAACTACAGATCCCGGCTTTCATTCCTAAAAAAAAATAAAAAATCGACTTTTGTTCTTCAGACAGATGAACAGGGACACAGAGGCATTTAATTACCAGCTGTTTGGAAAAAAACATGCCTAAACAATTGGGATCACCATGCAGAGGGAGTACCGAGCCCATTTCTCACTGCTGATTTTTTGTAAAACTGAATTTCTTTGCTTCAGTGAGACAGAATGGATAAAAGCAGGCAAGCAAGCAAAAGTTAATTTATATAACACGTTTCGTTCCTGGTGGAAACACAATTTGCTTCACAGAGTGTGAACTACCACAGACGTTGCAGCCAACAAAAACTACGTGGATAGTGTACAAGATCAAACATTAGACATAAGTAAACACAATTAAAACAAACTTACTTACTTATATTAATACACGTGAGTTAAAAAACTTTTGGATAGAAGGAATAAAATAATAATTAAGACCAGCAAACCAGACTACTGAAAGGTGCAGCTAAAAAGGAATGTTTTCAGTTTAGTCTTAAAAGACGATGGAGCAGACCCAACATTAGTGAGCAGGATGTTCCAGCAGCTTGGAGCATAAAAGCTAAAATCAGTTCTAATATTTACTGGAAGCCAGTATAAGGACCTCAGCACAGGTGTTATATGGTTGTATTTCCTTTTTCTAGTTAAAACTCCAGCAGCTGCAGTCGATCGAGATGCTTTTTTTAAGTATTCTTGTGAGCAGTAAGTCCATCTTTGAGATATTTCTGAAATGATAAAATCCAGTTTTAATTGTGCTGTTAATGTGACTCTGGAAAGTGAGGTGAGTGTCTTTTCCAGAGACAGTTGTGACAATGTAAAAGAGATTTCCTGTCTGTTAGCCTTTTCCCCCGATAACTAGGATTTCTGTCTTGTCACTGTCTAACTGTAAAAACTTGCTAGACATCCAGTTATCAATATCCTTCATACATTCTGATAGTGTGTCAATAGCTCTCAGGTTATTGTTGGACAGGGAAATATGTAGTTGTGTGTCATCAGCATAATTATGGCAACACACATTCTGTATCTTGATAAGTTTGCCCGAGGACAGCAAGTACAAACTAGAAAGAGCGTGTGAATGCTGAAAACTGGTAAGGAATCGCAAAGCATTGCTGAAAATACTAAACATTTGTTCAGGATCCCCATCTGTACAATAGAATTTGATTACCAAGGCATGTTACATTTAAGAGATTTGGCAGTTAATAGGCAGTATGGCGGTGTTTTGTTTATGACCACAAGGTGCCATGATTCAGTATGTCGTGCAGATTCTCATGGAAAACCTGTGTACCAAGTTTCATTTCATTAAAGACAATAGAATTGCTGAAATATCATGTTTAAGGTTACTTTAGCGCCCCCTTTGGACAGAACCTTGTGAAATGTTACACACGTCTGTAAGGTCACCTTGTGTACAAAATTTCCAAATTTGGTCACAATCCGATTCAGTATTGAGGAGTTATTGACCATTAAGTGCATTAGGCCACGCCTTCAAAAGTTTGCTAAGCAACAGAAAAACCGTAAGTGATATCTGAAAACAAATGAATAAGTTGTGTTCAGGGTCCTTTAAACATGATATGTACCAAGTTTGGTGAAGATTGCATGAAATATGTGCCAACAGAAGCAAAACATATGTTTATTAAAAAAAACAAAATGGCGGGAAAATTTGAAAGGCACAAATGGGCGTGGCCTATATCAGTCTAATCAGCATCATCCAAGGAACATCCTGACTAAATATTTTTTTGATAGGTCTTACGGTTCATGACTTATTAGCCAAAAGGCTAAACGTATAATAACTGACCACAAGGTGGCGCTATAGCTACAATGTTTTAATATGTTCAGCACTTTGACATGAGACACCTGTACATCAAATATGAACAGTTTAACACTTTTAGTTTTTGAGATATTAGCTTTCAAACATTTCTCCCATAGACTTCCCATTATAAATTTTAATATTTTTAAAGAATATATAAAATCACTGGAATATTCTAGAAAGCTGAAAAGCTTGCCTTCAGCATTCACACTAACTAAACAGTAATGGGCCTAAAATTGAGCCCTGGGGAACACCACATGAAAAAAAATTGTTTTGGAGCTAAAATTCCCAAGACAAACACTAAAATCACGTCCTTTGAGGTATGATAAAAACCCAGTCCAGTGCTGACCCAGATAGGCCAACCCACCTCTCAAGCCTCTCCATTAAAATATCATGATCAATGGTTTTAAATGCTGAACTTAGATCCAATAATACTAAAGTAGAAACTCCACCATTGCCACTATTAACTTGTAAATCATTAATAACTTTGACTAAGTTCTGTCATGGACTCTGTTTCTGGACTTTTTGTGTTTTGGGGGTTTTGGTGTTGCTCTGTGTGTGTTTTGAATGTGCTCTGGGTTACAGACTGTTTGTGATAACTGCAGCTTGGCATTGTTTTTTTCCTTTGAGTCGAGGGCTCTTGCTCTCTTGAGTTTTATCTCTGCCTTGCTTTGATTTTATTCTTGACAGTTTGTAACCTTGTGTTTCTCATGTGTTGCTGTAGTTCTGCTCAGGCTGTTTTCCCCCTTCACATCCATTCAGTGTTTAGTCTCGTTAGCCTTGTCCTGTTTATTTCCTGCCACACTCTTGTTGTCTTCATTGTTAACCTGTTTCCCTCCTTTTCCAGTGCCTGCCCCACTCTAGCTTTGTCTTGTTCTGAGATTAGTTCCTTGTGTATTTATACCTGTCTGTTCTTTGAGTTCTTTGTCAGTTCGTGGTCAATGTATCTCAGTGTTTGGACCTTTTTTGCTCCTCATGTGTCAAGTCAGCCAGTTCTTTTTTTTTTCCTTCATCTGCCAGTAACTGGAGTCTGGTAAATAAATAACTATATTCTTCAGTTCCTGTCAGCTGCTTGTTGTCTCTGCATTTGGGTCCACTCGTCTGCATAACTGTGACAGTTTCTACACTATGGTTGGCGCTAAAACCGGATCAGTAGAGATCCTGTATTTTGTTGGTTGCCAGGTGGTCAATTAACTGCTTGTGGGCGTCTTTTTCACTAACTTTGCTTAGGAACGGGAGGTAAGGGATTGGTCTTTTAGGTATGAATAATAGATGAGTCTAGAGTGGGTTTCTTTAGTGGTTTAACAATTGAAGACTTGAGTGAGCTGGAAAAATACCAGATAGTAAAGAGGTGTTTAAACGGTTAAAAACGCTTTTTAAAAAAGGAGGTGGGGATGGGATCAAGGGAAGAAGTGTAACAGTTAAGAACCACCGCTCCAAGGTGATCAGCACTAACTGGTGCAACATTTGTTTAAATGGTAGTGAACTGAGAAGGAGACAGGGTGGGAGGAACACGAGTCATTAAGGGAATATTTGCCCTAATAGTCGTTATTTTGTTGTGAAAGAAGGCTGCAAAATCCTCACACATCAGTGGAAATAAAATCACCTGGAACTGAAGTTCTGGAGTTATTTAAAACTTTGAAAAGAGAGTCCTTGAATTCTGTGTATTATTGTTTATTATATTTTTAAAATGTTCTTGCCTTGCTTTTCTAACTTCTGAGTTATAACAAATTAATAGATTTTTGTAAATATCAAGATGCTCTTGAATCTGGGTTTTACACCATTATGCTCAGCCTTCTGCAGTCTCTTTACTTTCTCCCTATTAATTCATCCGTTAGCCAAGGACTTTTATCAGACAACACTTTGATTTTTAACAGGAGCAACATAATCTAAAACCAGTTTAGCACCCTGATTAAAGGTGAATATCATGTCATTACAGGACATATCACACGTCACAACATACAGAATTTGGTAGCAAAGGTATCAGCTGGATTAGCAGGCAGGCACTGTTTCTGCTTCTGTTTTGACAGAGGTGACCCTTCCAGGATCAAGATTGATTATGACAAAGATGCAGTAATGGTCTTTATAATGCAACGTCATGTGCTGACAGGGAAAGGACATTAACTCCTTTTGGATATAATTAAGCCTGAGGTATAGCCAAGGTTATGAGTGGGACATGCTGAGAGAGACCAAAGGCCTCCAGCTGGTTTAGCTCTCTATAGTAGTCTGTAGTGTTATCTACATGAATATTAAAGTCACCAGAAATCAATATAAAATCTAAATCTAAGGAAGTTTGGCACAACAGGTCATTGAATTCATCAATAAAAGTGCTGTTTGTTTTTATTGATACACTAAGATTAATGAGACAGGAGTTTCAGTGTCTTATAATGAAGTGTACGCACCAAAAGTGAGTTTCCTGCATAAAAACACATCGGAGAAGAGTGCTGCTACACCTCCACCTCTCCTATCAGACCTAAAAACCTCTGTAAATGTACAACTACCACTAGAGTCCAGCCAGGTTTCAGTAAGAAGTAATATCTTCAGCTTAATTAGGCCTCTAACCGGCACAACCTTTCCTGTTAAAGGTCTCACATTTTAATAAAGCAAGTTGTACAGTTTTCTCATTCAGCCTAGTAGCTGAGACTGCAGTCCGCAAGAGAGAGAGAGAGAGGCGTTCATCTGAATCAGGTTAGGATGGTTGGCTGACCTTTGTGCAGTTTTCTGTGTAATAAAATGGGATCACCTACCTGCAACCACTTGAAAAGGCATGATGGGATGGGGCTAGGGATACAGTAGGTCACTGGGGAGGGGGGGGTATTACTGGTGCTACCTATCCTCGCAACACATCATAGGGACTGCAAATGGAGGGCAATGTTGTTGGTGAGCAGTGTGGTACCTCTGTGGTTGAAAGAGGCAGCTTGTTGAGGGTTGAGCAAAGATTTTCAGCCCCATAACTGAAGCGCCAGATCTGCTGATTTTTATTCTCTCCGTCTAATCAGGGTGTGATTTACACCTGGATGGAGGATGCTGGCGGTTAATTGTATCCTTGCAGCTCAGAGCTTGTTACCGTCATATTTCTGCATCACATTTTCCAGTGATCAGCTGTCAATCATAACATTAAAGACGACAAATCATGTTTTTTTTGTGATTTTCTGTCATTTATATCCTGTTCTGGTGTTGGATGTTAAACGTAGTCAAATGCTCCCGGTAAGACAAAGAGCAGGTTTCAACTTGCTCTGACGCTTCATTTGCAATGTTTGTTTTTAATTTATTTTATCTGCATGTCCACAAACGGCCGTCTGCTCGGTAATCTTTGTTGCTGGAGTTGTCCACTCTCATAATCTGGATCTGACTCATGCTCCAACATTTACAGATTTGAGAAGTTTAAATTTCGAGAAAAGAAAAGAAGGAGAAAAATAAGTGAAATCCTGCTACTGTAGTTTGTTTACATAGCCTTGAGCCAGAGGAAGCTTTGGGAGGAGAGTCTTAAAGAGACAGGAGCTAAAACAGCCTGTTTCATACTCCAGTAGAGCCCCAGAATATACACATAGACCTGGAGATGTGCAGAATATCTCCTCTTTCATATATAAAGGTGAAAAGTTTAGGGCCCAATACTGATCCCTGTGGAACTCCACATTTAATCTCCACACATTCAGATTTACTACCAGCAAACTGTACATATTGTTGTCTGTTATCCATATAACTAAAGTTACCTACATTTGTGAGATATCCATCTACATCCATACAGGATGTTTGTATTATGTAATAATCTACAGTATCAGCTGCTACTTTTCTTCGCTAAATGAGCAGATCAGCTTCTTCTAAATCCATACAGTCCATACATCATTGCTCAGTTCTCCTTCTACTTTATTTTATTCCAAACAAACTTTGAAAACAAACCACTTTCTCTGCAGTTTTTTTTTGTAAAACAGCTGCTAGACCAGAGTGTTTTAAACAGAAAAATATAAAAACTCTATTTATAAAAATGCAAATGTCAGAGATAATTACTTTAATTTCTCCCAGCTGCATTCTGACATTTAAACAACTCTGGCATTTGAAATCACTGACACTGAATATGATTGTAAATCTAAAAATCTATTAATCCTCCACTGCTCCTCAGGTTATGAGGCAGCAGAAGACCTTTTGTCACAAATCAGAAATTAGTAGAAGCGGTAATTAGTTTTTGAGCCGCGCTTTGTTTTGGAATTAAATCCGTCATTTTTGCCTTTTGGTGATGACAGAAGGTTTCAAGTGTGTCGTGAGGCGATGTTTCTCCTGCTGACAAAGTAATGAACAATGTGAAGTCTCATTCACGATCAATTGTTAATCAGCACAGTAGTGTCACTTTTCAAAGTTTAATGAGCTGCTGGGATTTGGAGGAAAAGCTGCTGCTCCACTTCTCACCAGTCTGAGAACTTATAATTTCTTTGTCTTATTGGTTTTTATATCCCCCCCGCTCGCTCACCAGCTTTTTTTTTCCCCCGTCGCCCATTTCCTCTGTTTGCCATCTTCCCTTCATATGCTCTGTCAACTGGAACAGAAAAGTTCTGCAGGTTTTGTGACGTGCGACACATTTTCATTTACTTATTAAAATCATAAAGTAATTTATGTCTCACTTATTATTCAAGACTGTCTGTTTGAGTTACTTTTTTTTTTCCCAGTGTTGTGCCAGTTTTAGACTTTATTCCGCAGAAAAACAACAGCATCAGCTGTCGTTTTTTAAACAACCTAAAATCAAGCTTTGTTCACATTTAAGACAAAAAGTAGAGCAACGTTCTTGTAGCACAAAGAAAAGCCTTTGTTGTCCAGGAAGAAAAGGAAAACTCTTCCTTAAAGCAATTACAACTAACTTTTTCTGACTGCTAGAGGGTGAGTGAGACTCCGTTCCTCACCCCTCCTGTCCTATTTCCTAAAACTACACCCTCCGAACTACAGATGCTTGGATACAACAAACAGTTTGAAGCCTGAATTGAGCTGAAAACAGATGATCACTGCAGCGTTTCCTCAGAGACATGTGAAGTTACAAGCTTTACAGGGTAATTATGACGTTATTTTTGGTCATATTTACATTTGTTTGGCCACATCGTCGTCTAGTTTCAGTCCGTCCTCCTCTTTTAATGCTCTCCATCTCCCAAACGCCAAACACATGTTTCTCCTTGTTTTAGCTCCTTCTAGTAACACCGTCTTTTCGGTTTAACTGGTGATGTTTGGGTTTTGTTCTGGCTGGTAGCGGCTGCAGGATCATCCATCGCTGGCTGATAAGTCTGTCTGGCAGCTGTTTGAATCACGCCACTTTATAACCTGGGCTAGATGGCGGCGGGGCGGAGTTATGGACCGTACTGTTACAACACAGGGCCGGAATAATGCAGTTGTAAATAACCCAATTTATGTTTTAGCCCTAAAGAAAAGATAGCCCTGTTGAACATCATTTTGTCGCTTTTATTACATATTTTCAGGTTTCAGGTTTCAGGTTTATAGTGCCTTATGTCCTGTTTTGATTAGAATGGCTTTTATTTTGAAGGTGGCATTCCGGTACTCGCCCAGTTCCTGCTGCATGCAACAGTAAGGATAAACAGTAAGATGAAAGAAAGAAGAGGGAAAAATGCAATGTTTTAGCACCCCCCTGATGAGGCACAAGGTTAGTGTTTGGTGTAATATTGTAATATTAACGCATGGTTCATATCTTAAAGTAATTTACGTAACGTTTTATTACTGTTTGTTTAACTAATAGAGTTAGCTTTAGCTTAATGCGAGCTAATGTTAAGCTATGGTAAGGTGGCTAATATATTGTTTGTTTTGTGCTTTGTACCCAGCTCTTACATTGGTTTTGGGATTGGATTTGGACACATATGGAACTTCTTCCATGATGGAAGTGACGAGTACAAAGATAGCATGAATCAAAGTCAGAATGGCCACAATTACAAGGATCTTAAGACCCTTTAAGTCCTGCAGTTCCTGGTGCGGCAGTCAAAGTAATGAAATCCATGCATCAAGAGACGAAGGTTTCTGGTCTGTTGGTATCAGAGTGTCAGTAACCTTCAGGGCAGCAGTTTGAAGCTTCTGTCTGTGAGTCAGTGAATGAGTTGAGGGATCTGAAGCGTTTGGATGAGAGTTTATCATTTTTACCTCTTTTTAATCTTTTTTTTTTGTCCACTGTGCTCAGTTCAGTCAAACCACTTGACGATAAATAGCTCCAAGTCGTCCAGACTATGAGTTGTGACCTAGTAAACACAAGTAGATTTATTATCTTGGCTGTTGTTCCTGCATGAAAAAACAACTTGGCAACACTAGTTTAATTACAGGAAGTTGTTCCAGCACGGGGCTTTGGTCCGGGTGTTTTTACTGAAAGGGTAAAAACACATATTTGTCTATTATCCTGACAGGAAATGTGCTGTAAAACCAAAAATTGAGTTAAAAGAGGCTAAAGTTGGTGAGATATTTCCCTTGTTGTTGTTCAATTATGATGACTTGTTGACATTTGCCCGAGGTGTTTGGATCTCCAAAGAGCATATTCATGTTTTTTACTGCCATGAAGCATCACATGTTACGTTATTATGTTACACAGACCTACAAACCCCAGAGTTTTGACTGACAGGAAGATGATTAGAAGATGCCGCGGCGTAAACTCGTTGGTGAACTTCACGGTTGCTCATCTGGCCCCCGAGGATGAACTCCTCGTAGTTTTAAATATTTTATCTCCTTTATTCTCTCTTTTCTCTGATTTCTCATGAAAGGGAGCGAGCTGCCAAGGGGTTTCACACTGGGCTTAAGCAGTGAATGTTGTTTTGATGTTTTTACCCCCTATGTTGCTGTTTTTTTATTTACATTGATCACTGAATCAATCAAATTAAGCTTATAGTTCACACATTTCTCCACATCTTCAGGGTTTAATGTCAGTTTTCTCACCATCAGCTCTTCAGCACAGAGGAGTCCATTTGTTATTCCGGTAGAAATGTAATTCAGAGACTCTAGCGTGCTGCCTTCAAGGTCCCCTGCTCTCCTTTCTGATTAAATTTACAACACCTCGGGCCCTCTGCAGTGCACCTCCAGCTCTGATGCACTTCACTTCTCATGCAGGTCAAGAAAGATCAGTGAAGATTACAATTTACCAACATTTCATTCTGAGTAGATGTCGTCTAAGTTGTCATCTGTTAAGTTCTGCCTGAGACAGGTTGACTGTGTGAGGGGTCAGAGGTCAGTGTCTTCTTCAAGGTGGTAGAGTGATGTGATTGCAGTATCGTACATCTCAGAGTTCACTGCAGATACACAAACTCTACACTTCATTTTTAGCCAAGATAACAACATGGGGGTGGCAGTGTTGGTGTGTTGGTCGGTCAAACACTTTGATCCAGAATTAGATACTTTCACCAGTTTCATAACTTTATTTAAACTTGGAAACATTGATGACAAAGCCCTCATTTACAATGTCGAGCAAGAAAGAAGACAATCAATTAAAACAAACATATAAATACAATTAAGAGAGTAACAACAAAATCAATTAAAACAGGTAAAAACACAAGTTAAAAGGTTTGATATAGTGGATTTAAAATGACTAAGAGATACCAACGAATTCATTTTCAAAGGCCTTTGTAGTTTGTTCCAGGTTGATGGTGCAAAGACGCCAGTCATTAGTCCAGTGGACCAAACTAGCATGGAGGTAATGTAAGAGCTGGCAGCTTTCCAATAAGGTAAATAAACAAATACATATGTGATTCTAATAATGTTGGTGATCCTCTGACTTTTCTTTGAGTGCAACCAGCATCTCAACATCTGCTACATGTATTGGCTACAAATTTGCGTCAGACGTTCATGGTTCCCAGACGACTTTAGTGATCCTCTGACGTTTCCTCTAGTGCCACCATGAGGCTGACTTCAGAGTGAGTTGTCTGGACAACTATTGGATGGAATTTCACTTTATGTCCTTTAGAATGAATTCTTCTGACTTTGGTGACCCCATTACTTCTACCTTTAATGATACCGTGAGGTTGACATTTTTGGTTTTTAGTTACAAAAAATCTCATAAATCACTTGATGCGTCGCCATGAAATCTGGTCCAGACCTTCATGTTCCTCTCTGAATTTTAATAACTTTGGTGATCCTCTGACTTTTCCTCTAGTCTGTCATCTGGCCAAAGTTTCAGTTTATCAGACACTTTTTTTATTGACCAAAAGCTGCAAAACTAATGAGATTAACATCAGCTTCAGCTGTACTTTGTGTTTACTACCAAGATTAGCAAATGTTAGCATGTTAACACGCTAAACTAAGATGCTGAATATGATAAACATTATGCCTGCTAAATCTTATTAGCATTGTCATTGTGAGCATATTAGCATGCTGGTGTTAGCATTTAGCTCTATCTAGCTAGTGTCTAAGTAGAGCTGCTAGCATGGTTTTAAACTTTCAGTCTTTTTTTGATAACGTTTATGTCGTAGTTCATGAAGAAATGGCGAATGTTGTTAAAACGCCAAATCTCAGAATGTTAAAATGTGCACCAAACTTAATGAAGGACGTCTATGATCCAAAGGTGAGATTAGTAAATGTCATAAGTAATTAAAAAGTGGTGTGTGATGTGTGACAACTCAGACTCACAGCAGTTAATGAAGTTGATTTTCCATTTTTTTGTGACACTCAGCACGACTTTCAGACTGATGTTTTTCAGTTGGAATATGTTTCGTGCTTGTGCTACGTTTTTTCCTCATTGTTTTGTCATTTTTTAAACTATAACCTCTAAATAACTCAACATTTAATGACAAGATTTTATCCTTGGTTTTTATTTCTTTATTTTAATTTTATCAGTCCGGTGGGTGGACCGGAGGGCCTGCCGCCCAAAATAACTTATATCCTCACTGTCACTATGTGTTTTTTAAATGATATCTTTAACATATCTCATCACAAAACACAAAAGTGTCCTTGATAACTCAACAATGCAATAGGTTCATGTTAAGGTTTGAATTATTTCTCCTTTGATTCTGAAAAATAAAGTGTTTTTTGTCAGTTTTGGATAGCAGAATGCTGAGGAATGACTCCTGTTTGGCTAAAATATCTGAAATAAACCAACATCTTTACTTTTCCTATCTTAGATCATGTAGATTCAGTGTAATTACTAGTTCGGCTGTACTAGATATGTGATATAGTCAGTAGATCTTTTTACGACTTTTCAAACCGGATGTAATGAATCTAATGAATAATTCTGTATCACTTAATGTCCACTTGTTTGCAGTAAATAAGTAGTCAGTTAATCCTTTCTTTAGCCTCAGTCAGATCAGAATCTTTTTAAAGAAAATCTATTTAAAGATTTTCACTGGAAGCTGAGATGCCAAAGTGAATTAGTGGCACTTATTGATCCCTCAGCTCTCACACACTCAACCCCGGACAAGCTGCTCTGGTCCTGATGGTCCGGTGAGATCACACAACAGTGTTGCTCATCTTTCCCCGGATACATAAAACTGACTTTAAATGTGACTTTGATTTTTGATTCGACTCGGACCGTTTCATTTCCCACTCGGCAGTAAAGTAAATGGCCGTTCTCAGCGTGGCGTGACTTCCTGTGTTTAAGCGTCGCAGGCCGCAGGGCGACAGAGCTGTTTTCTTCTTGCTCCAGTTCCTGTTTCACCTCCAGCTGCGAGCTTTGTTGTGTCTCTAAACAACAACACAGGAGGTGTTTGCAGTGTTTACATTTAACCTCTAATATTTTTTCTCCTCCTATATTGATTGCAGCTTTATTATATATGAAGATTTTCATCCATTTATCAAAATTAATTTTATTTTTGGGACTACGGGTGCAAATTATTTGTTGAGTTTACCCCAGCACATTTACATTAATGTAGTTAAAATGTCAGAGTTGATTAATATGCATTATTGCCTATAAATAAATAAATAAATAAATAAATATGGAGTACAGACTTAATTTTGGAAAATTTCTATAAGGGGGGGGGGGGGGACTCAACTGAAACAACACCTAATAGCTAATAAAAAAGAAAAACAATAGACACATGTCAAAATAATTATAGGCTTTGTTGAAGTATTTTTCAAGCAAGTTGAAAAATACTCTTATTCCTCTGATTTTCCCCTGGAAGAAGCCATGTATGGACGTGCTGTCACAGATATGATGTTTTAAAAAGAAATCAGTTCAGATTCTTATTTACTGTATTTAAAGTTTTATTTAACAGGGACGGTGCACATTAATAAACATGGCT
Organism: Thunnus maccoyii; assembly: GCF_910596095.1. Classification (NCBI taxonomy): domain Eukaryota; kingdom Metazoa; phylum Chordata; class Actinopteri; order Scombriformes; family Scombridae; genus Thunnus; species Thunnus maccoyii. Next base: position 24,676,056 of record NC_056554.1, read on the forward strand.
GTAAATACACCAAGAGACTATTTTTTTTTTAACTGTTGTCCCAGGACAGATGTTACAGAGTATATAATAGTTAGTGAAATCATTTATAAACATGCAGAGCATTGACAAACGAAAATTATATGACTTATATTAATAAATAAAAAGGTAAAATTATCATAAAGGACATTATACTAGATTGTCAGGAACCAATCAGAAATCTCTCTGAGTGTCTCACTGATTTATTTTTAAAGAGGACACATTCTGCACATTTCCAGCTCTATATTTATATTCTGGGGCTCTACTGGAATATCTTTGCATGGTTCCCAGTTAAAAACTCCTTATTTATCTTCTACTGGTCCTTTATGCAGCCCCTCAGTTCAGCCTCTGTCTGAAACAGGCCGTTTTAGCTCCTGTCTCTTTAAGGCCCGCCTCCTGATGAGCCCACTCTGTTCTGATTGGTCAGCTTCAGGAAGCTTCGTAAACAAACTATAGTAGCAGGATTTCACTTCTTTTTCTCCTTCTTTACTCCAAATGTCAACTTCTCAAACACATCCGTACATGTTGGAGCCTGAATATGATCCTAAATATGAGAGTGGACAACGTGAACGACACAGTTGCAGGTATGTGTCAATAACCTGACGTCATCACGAGGAGGAAGTTGAGGTAACATTACAAACGAAGCATTTAGTTGACTTTTGACTTGAAGGCGACATTTTTACATACATTCCCCTCAAGTTTTGAAACGTTGACCATGTTTGACATCCAACATTACAACAGTATAAAAATAACAGAAAATCACAAAAAGCATAATATGTCCCCTTTAACTGGCATGTACGAGTGATTCAAGACAATTTGTGACATTCACCAATTTTCTTTGAATTTCCTTGGAGGTACGAACGAAATCTGAATGAATTTGGAGTTTAAATATGACACCAAATTCAACAATAACTAATGCAAATGTACTACAAAACTAATATGCTGCTCACGATACTCACAGAGCAAAAAACACTCATTTACAACCATGTTCTGGCTCTTCCCCTCACACAATGAGACAGCCTCTCACCAAAAAACTGCTTGTTCAACTACAACACAAGTACCCACATAGAAACTCTCTCAATGGGGCATTATCATACTTCTAGTAACTGTCAAAGCTCCACCGGATTCTGTCTTTCCAGCAGAGAAACAGCAAGTCTGACAGCAGCTGCTCATGGCTGGTTAGCTCTGACTATCAGCACCGTGGGAATACAAGATGCTATCCATGCTTCACCGAGCAGTTATGGTCAGTCAGATGCCCTCAACCCTCCCCCTCTTGTCTGTTGAATTATTTAAATATACTGGAAGATGGGGTCCCAGCAGAATTTGAAAGTGAACTTACTCTTTGAAGAGTAAACTCCACTCTAAATCTACTGCTTTTTTAAGTTGGTAAATGATTTTTATGGTTTATTATTTTCTTATTTTTTGAAAGAAAATCCAGTAATTCTGCACACTTGACCCCCCAAAATTGGTGAAAAATCGAAGACGCAATGTCACATTAACCCCCCAATAAAGATTAATGATCGAATAATCAGTTGGAATCGTTGCTTTTTTTTAGCTGCATCATCGTAAACAGCATCGTAACGCAGAGTGAGGCTACAAAGTCTGGTCTCAAAATGACCTAAATACATAACTGTGATGTAAACAGGACAGCGTGACTCTGACGCTCCAATGTTGAGTTTAAACCACTTTTGAAATAGTTCATTTACCGTCCGGTGGGAGGGACACTAGAGACAATCGACTAATCGATTAGTTCCTTGGCCCATAAAATGGTGAAAAATGTTGATCACTGTTTCCCCAAAGCCCAAGATGACGTCCTCAAATGTCTTGTTTTATCCACAACCCAAAGATATTCAGTTTACTGTCACCGAATACTAAAAAAAACAGAGACTTCATTATCTAAAAATGGTAGCAACTATTAAAAATGTTTCCAAAGTTCAACAGTTTCTTTAGAAAGTCTACAATCTCAGCAGCTTCAGTGTCGACATTAAGTTGCTTCTTTAGATGCATCATTGCATCATTATTACCCATCAGGAGACCTTTAGCATGTTTCCTGTCTGCTGGCACTGTATGTATTAGTTCATAATTGACCTACATGGTCAATACAGCAGGAACTATTTGCACTATAAAACAGTAAAATCTGTATTATTTCTCCACTGCAATTAACCCACATCAGTTTAAAGCCACTTCTGATCGTTTGTGCTTTTTAATAACATTAATGAAGATGCATGTGAGTCTTTACGTTGGGTCAGCTGGGTTTGCACTCCATTATAAACCACTGAGAACATCCTGTGTGAATGTTCTTCCTTCTGTAAATGCAGCCAGTCTGAATGAAGCCAGTTAATTTGACGATCAATTAACCATTGAATTGGCCAGACAGTTAATTAGTCACTGAACCAAGGAGTCGTCAGGAATATCTCCATGAATGAGAGAAAGTCCACGTTTCTGTGAAAGTGCAAGATCATCGTGAGTAGGAGATGATTCTCGCTGTGTCTCGGCTGCTGTTATTGCCGCCGTCACTTTCATGCTCATCTTTGTTCTGAAAGCATTCAAACCGCAGCGCTGCCTGATCCCAGAGAACCGGATTCCTGCTGCTGAAAGGCTTCAGAAGGAAACGATGAGAGGAATTTCAGCCGAATAAGGAAGGCTTTATTAACCCTGCTTCTGTTTGGGTCACTCAGTTTTATGCAAACACCTCTGAGAACCATTATTTGATTAAATTTAAAGAGTTTTCCCACACTTGGCTAATGCTGGAGTGGATACATCATCCTGTATGTGCCTCTTGATGTTTTCTAATAACTGCGTCTCTTTGATTTGACCCAGATAATCATTCAGGCTAATCACTCGGGCCAGCTCTCGCAAATAAATAATGAACAGCTGTCCTCTGAGAGGTCCAGCAAGATTTCACTCGTTCGCTGAATGTCAATGAAGCCACTTGACAACAATTACATGATATCAAAGTGCTGCGCTGTGCTGAACACACAAACATCAATGCTGCGAGCAGAGTTTTGGTGTTCTGCTCAGAGAGAATTAGTAATTCAGAGTAAATTCCACAAAAGAACAAGGATTGGTTTTAGGAGATAACAGAATAAAATTTAGACAATTAAAGCACGGTGTTTGACAGAGTGGATGTTTAGTTATCAGACAATGTAAGCAACTGTACAAGGTGCAAGAGGAAGATTAGGAGAATTTGTTCTGTTTCTATCAGGAAATTCACAGCAGGCAAAAAAAACAAAACAAGTGAGAGAGTCTGAAAGGCCAACAAACCACATCAAAAGTACACATTTTATTACATGAAAGCAAACACTTATGGGTGCCCACAGGACAAAAACATTAATACACATGTGTGTCTGCTTGCTACATTAGTAATAATCATTATCGGTGCCTCACTAAGCACAGACTTCTCATATATCAGCTGAAGAGAATGCAGTTCTTTACTCCGTAGTGGTCTGAACAACATGTACTGATACTGATGCTGATAGGGGTCTGAACTACACTTCAATATATCAGTACCTGATTGAAATCTCTAAAATTGACTCATAAAACAAAAAACAGCAAACAAGTCTTGTCTACAATGTAAAGCCTAAAGGCGACAACAACAATCTGGACACAATCTGTGTCAGAATATACAATATCCATTTGAAGAATGAGGCTGAAATTGTCTACAATACGTGCAGAGTCAAACCAACAATGAACTGATCTACTAACAAGTATTGTGTGTGTATCAAAGCCTGATATATCTTATTCCTCCGTTGTTGTCCAGAAACTATTAAAAACACGTCAGTGAGCCACAGCGCTGCACTGGGTCACATGTTCCTTCATCATGAAGAGTTTGGTCACGTTAGTTTGTTTAGAAACGGCTCCAAAGACTAAGAACAGCACATTTTCAATCTCCAGGGAGTAGTTCTGTGTAACCCCTAATTTCCACTGGGAGCGTGTGCGCTGCGTTCCAGGTTCGACACGGCTGCCGGAGCTGATCTCGGCCATCTAGTCGATGTATCCGATTCTACTGGGCGCGCCGCGGCATGTTTCAGAAGCGTCCCAGAAGCGGCTCCCCGCTGCGCTAAAGACAGGTGCCTCGTCTATTTTTTTTACAGAAGCCGCGTCAAACAGCACAGAGCAGATCGAGCTGGCAGGAAGTCAGGCACAGAAATGGCATTGAGCATGCGGTCAATTTTCAAAATAAAACACCCCGCACATGCGCCCGGTGGAATCCCGGGGTAAGGCAGACGCCACTGAGCATGTGCAGCGATGTAGTTCTGTTTACAGCTTCATTAGCTTGTTGTGCTACATGTCACAACCTCTGGACTTTGTACTGAAGTTCTTTGAGAATTAATGTATTACAGTAGAAGGAACTACTCTCCAGAGACTGAAAATGTGATCGCTGTTATTAGTCTTTGGTGTAAATTTCCACTGACATTCTGAGAGTTATTAAAAGAGATCTGCAAGAACTGTGTATGAATTTATTCTGCCTCTCTGTGACTTCTTTCCACTCAATAAACAATCTTTTTTACAGAAAACTACACCAGTATGGTTCTTAAGAACATTACAATCTGAAATATCATTTTAATGATGTCTGGGAATCAGCAGACCACGAGTGGTTTGTCGTAACGAGTCTAAAACAAGAGAAGAAGTTAAAAGTTGACACTGAGCTCAAACTGTAGCCTTTAGAAAACTGCTCCCTGGTGCAGATGAAAGATTGATGCCTGCAGCCACAGAGAAAAGACAGAGAAAGACTCATGTTGTGATGATTTCTACTCCAACTTTTAACATGTGGCTCTGAGGGCAGGAAGTCTAAACTGCCACAAATTAACCTTCTTCTTCTTTGGATGTTCTGGGGGAAATAAAACACTTTATTTCAGTCAGACAGTCTGACATGTGATGTTTGTAGTGATACGACGGGTCTAAAACCACTAAAGTAGGAAGTATGTCAGGACTGTGTGCTGCAGGGAGGAGGCATTAATTGGGCAGTGTTTCTTTGAAAAACACTTCATGTTTTATTTTTAGGTCAGCAGTCATGATGCACAGCGACGCATCCTAATTTTGGAAGTGTAAAATCATCACATCATCACAGCGTTTACTGAGAGGAGCTGGAGGTCTTTGATGGCTGCCAGTTTGAAGTTCACACTGCATTAATATTTTCTCTTATTAGTTGTTTTTTTTTTTTTTTTTCCTGTACTTTGATGCTACATTTTTCATCATCAGCTCTCTTTCATTTCAGAATCAGAGCAGCAGTTTCCAGCAGCACCAGTCTGTGAAAATAAACATGAGGATAGTAATTTGTGGTTGGTTTTGGCAAATCTCTCCAAGATTTTCCATCTGATGTTGTAAACTGTTTTTTATTGGTTTTGTTATTAAGAATACAAACAGAACAAGAACAATTCAGGTCCATAGATCGTTAAATAATCAATCAATTATACAAATACACAAACTGTAGGAACCAATTCCAGAGTTACGTGTATGTCGGACACCAAACTGGTCCCAATTGTGCATCGGGTTACTTACTATGTAGGTAGGAACTTTCGGTCAGGTGACAGGTGACCGCCACACCATGTGAGCGCTTTGTGTTTCATTGGTGAAATGGAGATTTATGCACACACTGGTTATGGATTCTTGCCTTTAATACGTTGAAGACCATTAATGGTGCAGTAAATATCCCATCGAAAGCAAGAAGCAGAAGTTGGACTCAGTTGGAAGCGTTGTTACAGCGAGCGTGTCAGTTATCAACTCGTCTCTGCAGCCTCTCAGTGGCTTTCAGTTTAGGCTCCAACACCACAAAAATACATACAGTCAAAGAAGCAAACTAATAAAATATGATAAAACGCATATATACACACAAAGGGGTCGTATATAGAAAATACACAGCTAGCAAAATTACAGGATGTTTTCCCAAAATAAGCTTTACAGGGTAAAGATCTTATAAAAAAAGGCTAAATTTACCCTTATATACCCTGATCTTCTCTAGACCCAAAGACATCAACAGATCCCTGACCCAGCGTCTGAATGGTGGAGGTTTGGTATAAAGAATCAGGTTCAATCTTAATTCTAATACAGGTTACTGCAATATGACTCATTTTGACCCTTGAGTATTTTAAACTGTATTAAATGATGTCTGGCATTAAAGGATGATGAAAATCTTCTCCAAGCGCCTCTAACTCGTAACATGGACAGCAACGTTTCTATAGATCTTCAAAATCACACCTGTTGACATCTCAGTCAGTCGAAAGATGGAGTCAGTTATAGGAGACGAAGGTTTGGAAGTTCAGAGAGTCGGTTTGAAGAAAATATCTGACTTTGAAGTATCTAAAGAGACGTTTAACTGGATGCCTTCTGATTTTGAACGGGGCTGAAGTGCGTCTGTGATTTGACTCCCACCTTATAGTAACATAGACTCTGCACCGTCAGTCACCTGAACTCACAACGTTTCCGTCCTCAGACCTTCATCAGGGCCAGATTCAAGATTGAATCAGACGAGATTTAAATCTTGGTGCAAAACATAAAGATTATCAAGGCCGCCACTAATGACTTCTTTAGAAATATAAATGAATCTGTTATATTTTTCTCTATTAATTGTTCAGTGAAAGATACCAGAGCCTGAAGGTAACATCTTCTTGTTTTGTGTGACCAACAGTCTTAAACCCACAGATATCTCCAAAACGATGCATTGTCTTCTTCTTAGTCGATTGACTAATTACAACAAATTGCTTCAGCACTTAAAATGATACATTTGAACATAAAGCAGCTGCACTGAACGGCTCTGTTACATCTGCTCAGCAACATTAATAGAAAATAAAAAAAAGATGAACAACGTACGAGAGCCTCATTTACATGATAAACTCCTCTTGAGCTTGACTTTGAGGTCGTGCTGAAGAACTTTCTATTTAAACACATATTTCTATACATAAAATGACTGAACGATATGTGAAAACTTACACAACAACAATTTACGCAACAGAATCTGAATAGACTGGAGGAAAGAGGAGCATGAGGCTACACACACAAACACTTATCTCTGACCTCTGACCTCTCTGTGCCTCTTTCTGTTCATAGAGATTTAAATATATACAAAAACCAGCATATATGGTGTCCAATCTCTGAGTTTTTGCGAGGTGAGTTTGTAAAACAGCGTCTTGCTGCGTCGTGTTTCAGCGGACGAGTGTTGATCCACCGGGCGAGAAGCAGGAGGGAGCTGAACGCCCTCCGGCAACTTGCTCAGTGATTCAGCTCACTGGAGTGTGTGTGTGTGTGTGTGTGTGTGTGTAAGTGTGTGTTTTCCCATGTGAGAGAGTGTGTGTGTGACTGCGTTTAGATTGTTTGTGAGTGCACTCGTTCCCCTGTTGGTGTGTGAGTGTGAAGTGTCTTTCTGTGTGAGTATTCCTGCGCTAATATCTGTGTGTTTATGTGTGTGTGTTTATGTGTGTGTTGAAACACCTCCTGAGGCTGGTGGACTGGCCTATCACAGAGCTGTGAAATGGAGAGGTCACAGCTGTGTGTGTGTGTGTGTGTGTGTATTAAGACGCTATGACACAGCTGGTGTGACATCCTCCCACCTGTGAGCCGCAGAGTTTAAGTCTCTGCACTGTCACGAAGAGCAGGAAGTTCCAACCACGGATGTGACAACATCATAATTTCATCCAAGATGGCGTCCGGTCATTTTAATAAAAGTTGCCGTTGGAAAAGTGAAATAAAAAAGTCTCAACATATGTTGTAAAGTATATCATCACATTGATGCTTTAACGCAGAAAGTTCCTTATAACAGCTTTATCCTTGATTTTAACTCATGAAGTCCCTAAAGTGACATCTACTGAACATCCTGCTGCAGTCATGTGACAATGTGTGAATCTGTGTACCCATGACATCACTTCCAAAATGGCGGCAGTGTGCCTGGTCAGCAAATGTGACAGAACTAGCTAATTTTAAAACTCTTGTTTTTTTGTCACTAAAGGAAGGTTTCAACCCATTTAACAAGACGTCCTGTATTACATTTAACCTGTTCTGACCACATTTCTTGAACAAATTGATTGAATTAAAACGTTAAGGAAATATTGTTATGACATATATGTTACATTACAGATCTTTGACACTGAAGGTAGAATTTCAAAATAAAAATCCAGAAATGTGTTCCTTGTGGTTCATTTGGTCTGTTTTATATTCCCCATAATTTTCCTTTAAGGAGAACTGGGTTCTTACGGGTTAACATAACAAGCTGTCACAACTACTGTATGTATGTTTGAATATTACTGAGTAAATTTTAAGTAGTATTTTATGTAATATTTAATAACTGTGAGTCAAGTCAAGAATAATCACATTTTTGTTTTTATGTAGATGACAAATAAAAGGCTTCAAATGATAGAAAATCATAATTTAAATCACAATATTGGTCAAAAAATCACAATTACAAATTTTGCTTGAATCAAACCTCAATGACGCGGCTGATCTGCCGGTGAAATGTCGTTCGTAGTGTACTGGATGTCATCTGATGATCTACTTTTGTCAGTAATCTGGTCTCATTTATTCACATAATCCCGGTTCGTTCTAGGTTGAGGGATTAAGAATAACCCAGTAACACAGGTAGTTTCCTGCTGGAGTGACCTCATTACACGAACACAAAACCGCTGAGTCATTAAAACACTTTGTGCACTTTTAGGGACACGAACATGAAAAATAATACATACTGACATACATACATATTAAAAAGAGAAAGATCACAGGGCTGCTGTTGACATTAATCACTTATAAAACAAAGGTTGATACTGTTTTGCAAGTGGATTAATTGTTATTGAGATTATAAACTCCGGAGGTTTTATTGGAGGGAAATCTGGCTTCTGACCAAACTTTGTGCAAACTGGAGTCATCAGCCTCACATAACATGATTACATGTTCAAACCTGATTAGTGTGAATGCTGAAAGCATGCTGAAGTCTATGGGAGGAATGTTTGAAAGCTAATATCTCAAAAACTAAAAGTGCTAAACTGTTCATATTTGATGTACAGGTGTCTCATGTTGAAGTGCTAAACATATTAAAACATTGTACCTATAGCGCCACCATGTGGTCAGTTATTACACGTTTAGCCTTTTGGCTAATAACTCATGAACCGTAAGACCTATCAAAAAAATATTTGGTCAGGATGGTCCTTGGATGATGCTGAGTAGACTGATATAGGCCACGCCCATTTGCGCCCATAAAATTTTTCCGCCATTTTGTTTTTATTAATAAACATATGTTTTGCTTCTGTTGGCACATATTTCATCCAATCTTCACCAAACTTGGTACATATCATGTTTAAAGGACCCCGAACACAACTTATTCATTTGTTTTCAGATATCACTTACGGTTTGTCTGTTGGTTAGCAAACTTTTGAAGGTGTGGCCTAATGCACTTAATGGTCAATAACTCCTCAATACTGAATCGGATTGTGACCAAATTTGGAAATGTCGTACACAAGGTGACCTTACAGACTTGTGTAACATTACATAAGGTTCTGCCCAAAGGGGGCGCTAAAGTAACCTTATAACATGATATTTCAGCAATTCTATTGTCTTTAATGAAATGAAACTTGGTACACAGGTTTTCCATGAGAATCTGCACGACATACTGAATCATGGCACCTTGTGGTCATAAATAAAACACCGCCATACTGCCTATTAACTGCCAAATCTCTTAAATGTAACATGCCATGGTAATCGAATTCTATTTGTACAGTTGGGGATCCTGAACAAGTGTTTAGTATTTTCAGCAATGCTTTGCGATTCCTTACCAGTTTTCAGCATTCACATGCATTTTCCGCAGGAAATGCATTTCTAGTGACTTGTTGTGATCTGCTGTTTGTGTGCATGAAAACAAAGATGTTCAGACATCTTTATAAAAGTTCTGAAACAAGTGAAACTGCACAGTTCACAATTTAACTCCTATTTCCTGCTTTCTGGCAAATGTATCCTCTAACAGACACAGTTAGCTGGTGAACGTAGTGGAGCATTTAGCATGTTTCTCTCAAGACTTGGTGAAAGTTGAGGTGTAAATAAAGAACAGAAGGCAGTAATATGTTGTTGTGGAGATCTTCTCCCCCCTAGTGGCCAAAAAATGCAGCTTTAATACAGATTCTCTGCTCTGACTTCATCTTGTGTCTCTGTGTTGTTTTTGCCCGTCTAACAGACTGTTTGTCTGTAAAATGCCGCTGCCGGCTGAACACATATGATCGGACATGGAGGTCGTCAGCACAGCCAACGCCACACAGGACGAGCTCCGCCTCCTGCCTGACGATGACAACCTCGGTTACCACGACTACAACTCCGGCGCCGGCGCAGCGCCCCCGGCTCTGCCCACTCTGGTGTTCGAGGGCGTGAATTTTCCAGAGGACCCCATCAAACTGCTGAGTGTACAGGTACAAGTTTCATTATTACCCCTTAAACCTAATTAGAAACACTGATTGAATATATTGATTAAAGTAATTGTAGAAACCAATCAGCCAAGAAAAAAAGAAACACTGTAATAAATCATAATGTTTTTGTTCATATGGTTCATTTTCCACAGTAATGTTTCCATTAAACAACCACAAACTACTGCTCAGTTTCTCCTTGTGACCTTTTACCACCCACTGCTCCTCCCGCGAGGAGCCGGCAGCGTTTTGTAAAGCTTTTATTGACTGTTAGTGCTACAAAATATTCACGGACATGTAAATACTGCAAATACAGAACGATTAGACTCCTCTTCATAAAAATAATCCCTGTTGCCTTAAAGCAGTCTGACAGCCCAACGTTGTAATAAATCTTTATTACTTTACTTGAGATAGTTTTGGAAAATCATTCCTCTTCTGGCATCTGAACTGGATTTTCTCTTTTATTACATATTAACTGGATATTTTTTATACTTTTATTGCATCTTAACTGGATATTGTGTTCACCTGTTTGTAGTGTTTGACAGTTATCTCAGGCTACGTTCACATTACAGACCTTCAGGCTCAATCCAGATTCTTTAAGGGTGTTTTCATATCTGCACTTTTTAGTCCAGTTGTATCAGACTCTGGTTGGTGTGACTAGTTTGGTCAGAAGGTGGTCTCGATCCGTTCCAAACAAACTCTGGAGCAGTACGCCAGGAGAGCTTTGCATGCTGGGATGCGGACAACATAGTACGTTGTATTTGGGCAGTAGGAGAGTTTCTTCAGGATCTTGTTCCTGTGTTTACGATCGTGGTCCCGCCCCCAGACGCAGCTGACCAATGAGCAGAGCTTTTAGTGATTTATTTTGGTTTGCTTGGATTTTTCTGCGTGAAAAGAAACCAGAACCAAGTTATATTCATGTATCCTGCTCTGTTGTAAAGACTGTTGAGGTCCTAAACTGTCACACATGTACAGATTTAACTGAAATGGGAGCTGAATGCTACAAGAATAACAAGAATAACATAATTTATGCGACAGCCAAATCATAAACATGGATGACGTGAATGTTTGACGTCTGTCGTCGACTGCAGATTCGTGCTGATCTGAACTGTCCGGACATTTCCTGAAGAAGCACTTTTTTTTTTTTTTTTGTTGAGCTGTCATTACCACGCTTAACTGTGATTGGCTCAGCTGTTTCAGAGCTATGACATCAGTAATGAGAGACTGATCTACAGTATATTCACCTTCACTCAGCCCTTCTGCACTTTGCGCTGCTGCGCTCACAACCAACACCACCACACTGCGATAACGTGGTTAAAAAATGGCCCTCAGTCTGTTTATGTTTGTATTTATGTTGTAATAATGTTTATTCTGCCCTCTTCCCACAGTCTGAAACTATTAACCTTCTCCGTGTCTTCGACTTGAATCCGTCCAGTGACGAATCCCCTCAGTTAGTTGATCATTTCCAGTCGAGTGAACTGAACCACTGCTGTTGTTCGCAGGTGGTGTTGATCTTGGCCTACAGCACCATCATCGTCCTGGGGGTTCTGGGTAATTCTCTGGTCATCTACGTCATCTACCGCTTCAAGACACTCCGCACCGTCACCAACTTCTTCATCGCTAACCTGGCTGTTGGTATGTTTACACACACAAACAAACACACAAACACACAACAGCAGCAGCAGCAGCAGCAGCAGCAGCAGCAGCAGCAGCTCTCACTTTGTTTTGTTCTAATTCGATGCCGTCAGAATCATCACAGACAGGAAATGCTCCCTGACACCCAAAGATAAATGTGTGTGTGTGTGTGTGTGTGTGTGTGTGTTACCCTCTGTAGGTCAGTGGCAATGATGGTGACTCAGACATCTGTCAGCTGTTATACGCTATTTTCCTGTGATGTCTGCTGCTGTTTGTGGGAACAAGAGACCGCGAGATGAAATCAAATTATTATCGGTGTGTTCTCAAAGTAAAGAGAAACCACAGTTATTGTTGCAAAATATGATTGTGTGAGTCTATAAATAGAAATTTTATACAGAATACAGAACAGAAATATTTAAAGATCCTTTAATTCGAACTCCCAAGGGCACAGAGGAGCGTTTTGGGAGTTTATATGTACTCATGTTGTACATACATTAACCCTACTGTCTATTTTTATTTGATATTATTGTTTCTGAACCGGAGGGAATAGAAAGATCAAAAGAGGCTTTGACTTGTGAAGCTCTTTTAAAGTGATTCAAAGTGTTTTCTTATCTTTTTAATGTTTTCCAGCTCATAAAAGCTTTACCATTTACTGCTCATATATATATAAGACATATAAATCAGATACTTTCTGGCTTATCTTCAATGAGCAAATATAATGTTGCATCATTGGAATAATTTCCACAGCATTTCTAGACGTGTGTTTGCTGGCTGTGCAGCTGTTGTAAATAGCTGCTGATAAGCCTCAATCAATTAATAATATCAGTCTCAGACACATCGATCAGACTTTAACAGCCACCACGACTCAGCGGCAGCGAACTGATACCAGATATAGAAAAAGGGAAGATCTTACAGATGAGCTCTCAACAGCATCATGTGACTCGGAGCCCAACTGCCTGCAGAGCTTCACATGTTTTAATGAGCTGGAAAATATCTCAACTTTGACCTCAAACATCAAAGAAGATTTAAATATCCAGTATAGCAACGATAGACGGCGCAACCAGCATTTAGCCAATCATCTGTTCAGTACCGTGTCATAAATAATCATTTTCTCAGCCTCGACACACAGTGGGTGATGTCACGTCAGCTCTATTTATGAGACGAGCGTGAAGAGGCGAGATTCACAAGTCCCGTCGCCTGCGAAGTGACACACGATGCTCAATTGTGAAATTTCACGCTGGTGCATGATTAATTGGACTTTTACTGCCCGGATCACGATCGTTTTAGCGGCTCTGAAGGTGTTTAAAACAACTGGGGAAGTCAGTTTTAATTCCTAAAACATCAAAAAACACAGAAAATTCCTTTTTTTATCAAGAAAAAAGTCAAGTTCACTTTTTAATTAAAACCATTAACAGTACGAGAGTGAAAAGATCAACTAGAACACAACAGCAATAAAAAAACTAAATTATAAATGAATCACAGCAAAATAAATTCATGATTTAACATGTAAACAACTAAACAAATAAATAGGTGAATTAATAAACGCCACATCAGCACACAAGCAAGAGAATAAGACACATTAACAGTGAGGAGTAATTGAGTGTGAAGTGGTGCAGAGGAGGGAAATTATCTCTGCTGTCAGAGAGCTTTTCAGGCCTGAAGAAGAACAATAATACATTTTATTCATAACACTCACACTCCAGGGAAAAATGCTAATGTAATGCTAAACAAGTAAAACAAAGCAAACGAGCAAACACACAGTGGGATGGATGATTTCAGCACCACAGACAGCGACAGGCTCGGAGAGAGATTTCAGGACCACGGACAGTTCCCAATCCTGTAGGGACAACTTTACACTAAAAATCACTTTTAAGTGTAAATTATAAAGTAAATTATATGCACATACATCACTTTATTATGCTATAAACCACTGGGGGAACATTTCAGTGATGCTTATGATCTCTTATTTAGTCTATTAGTGCAAAACACAACAACAACACTGGAAACACGACGACATTTTCATGACAGCAGCGTTTCACAAAACACAGCAAGAAAACAGAAAACACAACATTTTTAGAAATGCCAGCACCATGGAGAGCGACTGGTTCAGAGAGAGGGAGAGAGACTTCAGGACCACGGACAGCTACTAATCCTGTAGGATTCACAACTTTACAATAAAAATCACCTTTTCAGTAAATAAATTATATGTACTGTAATGTGGCCTTGAGCTGCAAAACACAGCAAAACGTGTCTGTGTCTGCAGCCAGTAACAAAGAGGTTTTTCTAAAATGTTGTGTTTTGTCTGATGTTGTTGCGTTTTGCACCTCGGGGCCACCGTATTTATGCCTTTAATTAACAACCATCTCAGTTTAAAACCACAAGAACAATCCTCCTTCATTACATCCATAATATGAAAAACTGTTGGGGCTTGAAAACCATCGAGCATTTCATTAGAAGGAAAAAAAAAACAACTAATGAGTTTAATGTTCTTTTCAATCTTATTAATCATCTCATGACCCCTAATATTAATCTTGACATCCACAGGATGGGAAACCACTGACCTCAGCTTCTTTAATCTTACTCTATTATTCTATTTCTGAGGTGAAACATAACCAAATGAAACCCATATTGATGAGGAAGAGAAGAATACTCCTATAAAAGTGTCATTAATCTCTATTTAGTTCAGTTCAGTCAGAAGTTTTTAAAGTTTTTAAAGTACTTTTTCACTTTTGTACCTCGGTGTTTAAACCAGGACTAAATCTCTAATGAAAAAGGTGTTGTTTTGTCTCCAGTTGAGGAAACATTTTGGTGTTTATTGGCTGAGCTGTGCGGACAGAAAATCTCTTTAACTATGAGTCATTGTTGAGTTTAAAAGGAGCTGAAGGGTCTGTCCAGGAGGAATTCAAATTAAAGTGTTTACTCTCCTGGTTTCTGTGTTCGCTCATCTCCTTTCTGCAGCCGCCACGAAATAAGAAAACTCACAAACAAATGAGTTAATTACGTTGAAGAAATAAATAGACAGTGTAAAGTGGCACTTCTTTAATTGTGTGTGTGTGTGTGATGTGGATCTGTATAACGCCTGGAGTATCTGTTGTTCTGAAAAGTGTAGAGAAAATTGGATGCAGAGTATAACTTGCTGCTGGCTATCATTAATAAACACACACACACACACACAGCGATTGGCCGTGTCCTGGAAAAACATTATTAACTTCTTTTTGCCTTTTGAGTTTTACAAATTCATGATATTAAATCCTGAGAGCTCAACTAAAGTTTCATTTTATCTGTATGTGTTGAACACAGCTGTTAAACAGAGTCTTAAAAGTCTCGATTCAACATTTAACACTGTCTGACTCACAAAGACAGTTTTTTTTAAAAAAAAAGGATCAAACTCAAAGCAGCAGAGCTAAACGTATTATCTCGAGATGTGTGAGTGTGTTATGCTGGTAGCGGCTAAAAGTAGCCTGGAGCTGGTAGCCTGCAGCAGCGACGAGGAGCTTCAGAGGTCTGTTAACTTCACTGCTTTCACGTGTCTGACAGCACAGAAGAATGAATCTGTTAACGTCGAGTATGAACAGAAGGAACGATTATAGAAAAACATGTTTCAGTGTTCCTGACTGTCGTTTTAAGACCTGACAAACTGTGAACTCGTCCTTTAAAGGATATCAACTCCATGAAAACACTTGAAGCACTTCTCACATGCTTATACAGAGCGCTTTACATTATCTGTATCTATGGAAACGGTTCCCTGTGTTCACAGACTGGTGAGATTCTCCATCACCTCTTGTTGTGACAGTTGTTGCAATCAAAGATCTTCTGACATCTTCTGTATCTTTATAGACCCACAGACACAGATCACTGGAAGGTCAAGAGGTCAGTCAGTGAAGAACAACCAGCTATTCACCTCTTCTGACCTTATTGTAGCCGTGTGTCCCCATGTTTTTATTTATCTATTTATTTAAAAGAGACAACTCAAACATAAATATCACCATTTGATAAACTGTACCAGATTATAGCTTTAAGCGAATTTGCATCTTTAGTCCTTTGGAGGATCAGAGCAAAGAAACAGCACATGCAGTCATGTTTCCATCACTTCAGAGGACATTACATTGACCAAACCTTAAGACAACCCTAAACTAACCTTAACGTTAAACCAAGTCTTCACCTTAAAACTAATGATTTTAAGGGGATTTGCTTTTTGTTCCCATAAGGGAGGCGAGTCCCCACAATATGACTGTGTAAACAGTAGGGGTGTGCCCGAATACAAATATGTTATTCAGCAAAGCACAAATAGTGGGTTTTTTGCAAATATTTGTTTCATACAAATATTTTAAAAATGATTTGTTTTCTGGAAGAAAAAAAAACATGTTAAATACCAGCACACAGGTCGGTTACATCTCTATCTCAGTGTCTCTCCTCTGCTCCGCTGTGACGTCTATCAGCAGGTCTCAACGAGGGGAGTCACATCCACCTGCTACATGACGCACATTTCCTAATTTGGACATCACTCCTGGAGTTGGGGGTGTTCCCCAGAGATAAAGCTGAGCTACTGACACAAATGAAGCGCTCCCAAAGGAACACTTCATGAATACTTAATGAACACTTATTGTAACACTTTAATTTTCTAAAATTAAAAGCGTAATAAACTTTAAAAGTGTAATTTGAATACAAATACAAATAATTTTGCTGCCTCAACAAATACAGATACAAATACAAATACTGGGCTCTCTTCACATCCTTAGTAAACAGATTTATGTCCCCACAAAGTGAGGAATACCTGGACCACACACACACACACACACACACACACACACACACACACACAATAACACATCAAAGATGTATGTTTGTCAAATTAAAGCAAGTCCATAAGATAGAATATGAATATCAGTGAGTGCAGAGCTGAGCAGCGTTTAACAGACTCTTTAAGTTGTTTGTTAAAGTGCTGATGAAGCTGCAGCTCCTCACATCATCAGGCAGGATGTTCCATTGATTTGTGGCCGTTACAGTAGAAGCTGATTCCCAAACGCAGTGCGGTGAAACGTTATGGTACAATCTCATAAAGAGGATATTCTGGAGGATCTAATAGAATTCACTGAGCCAGGTGTATGTGAGGATCCACATGGGCTGTGAAACTTTGTCATTTTTCTCTTTGTTCCACCTGTTTACAGTATCTGAGAATACTTCTCAGCAGCACTGGTTGCTATGGTTTAACATTGTTATCCTCCCACTGTACCAGTACTTTTCCCCCTGTGTGTAAAAACCTCAGAGCCTCCTCGAGGTATTTTTTTGGAAATTCTTCACGTCTGTGAAAGGGACATCCTGCAGGCAGCGCAGACATCCATAACCTCGTTTTCTCATTTCGTCAAGGAGGAGAAGTGTTGTCATAGCTTCCAGAAATAATAACATTTTTTTTTATATTATTTATAAGGAGCATGTAGCCTAAAACATAACCAAACACAAGGTGCTCCCCAACATTTAACAGGCAGATTTCTTTCATATTTGATGTTTTGTTGATGTCATGAAGAATCATCTCCTGCTAGAAAACCTCGGAGCAGCAGAGAAACAACACAGCAGTGAAAAAGACGTGGAGACAGAGAGAGAGTACATGGTGGCAGAGTACCTGACACAGTCTGGCCATAGAAACAGGCCGTCACAGGCAGAACAGGCTGGCTTCACTTTGTCATAAAGGAGAAGTTGAGACAGAATCTCACCTCCTATTATACTGTGACAAATATAAAGATTTGAGAGAAGTTTTCTTTGAAAAAATAAATCATATATCTTCAGAAACTGTCCCATCTATGTGGGGAGAAAAGTCTGTAGGTTTCTGATCTGCCAGTAAAGCTTATTTGAATTTGAATGTGAATTTGAGAGACAGAGAGAACTGGAGGACTCTGCAGCCCCGGGACTGGACTTACAGGGGAAGGAAGTTAAATGTCTTTTCTATGCAGATGACCTGTTGCTGCTGTCACAAACATACAAACATACTCCATGATTACTGTGAAAACTGGGCAATCAGAGTAAATCTAGATAAAACTAAAATTATGATATTTCAAAAAAAAAGCAAGATTACAAACTAAAAAACATGAGTTTATTTTGGGAGAGACAACATTGAGTCATACAGCGGAGTACACATACCTCGGCCTGACTGTCACTGCTTCAGGACATTTCATCAAGGCTGTAAGTGCACAGGCAGATAAAGCTCCTAGAGCTTATTACTGCATAAGAAAAGTCCTCTTCCAGTTAAACCCCCCAGTAAAGATTTGGCTTAAAATTTTCCAAAGTGTTATTGTATTGTACGGAAGTGAAGTTTGGGGCCCGTTAATTGAACAAGAGCACTGGGACTCAAACCCAGTTGAAAAAGTCCATCTTGAGTTCTGTAAAAACATACTGAGAGTCCACAGAAACTGTCCACACCACGGATGCAGAGCAGAACTGGGCCAATTTCTCCTCAGATTCAGATTCACACCATCACAGAGCTTATTTAGAGCAGCAAAGCTGTCTGAACCCAGATAAAAACATCTGGAATGGAACAAATGAGGAAATCATATTCATAAGTCAAAGTGATGCTATGAAAATAATTCCCAACTCACAAATAAAACAAATACAGAGATAATAAACTGAGATATTTCAAGCAGTGGAAAACAGAAATCCAATCAATAAATAAACTAGAATGCTATAATTCACTGGACAGAAAGTTTCAATTAGCCCAATATTTAACCCAAATTAAACATCCTGTAAACAGACAAACCCTGACTAGATATAGACTCAGTGACCATTAACTCGCTATAGAAACTGGTCGCCATAAGAGACAATGGCTAGAAATAACTAAGAGGATTTGTACTCACTGCAGAACAGGAGAGGTTGAGACAGAAATTCATTTTCTCACAAGTTGTCAAAAATACAAAGAATTTAGAGAAGAAAATCCCAGACTTTCACTTTCTCAGCCTCCCGAAAGACAAACATATGTATGTATATGTTACTGCATGTCACAAAGAAAGACATGTTTCTATGTAAGATACTTTTGTTTCTCTTTTATTTTCTTTTTTTTTTTTACTTTTCTTTTTTTCTCACAGTATCTATATGACACACCCGCTTGGTTAGGTTTAGTCATGAGCAGTGGGATGATTAGGGTTAGGATTAGGGTTCAGGGTTATGGTTAGGGTTAAAGGTTAGGATTAGGGTTATGGTTAGGGTTAGGATTAGGGTTCAGGGTTATGGTTAGGGTTAGGATTAGGGTTATGGTTAGGGTTCAGGGTTAGGGTTAGGATTAGGGTTCAGGGTTATGGTTAGGGTTAAAGGTTAGGATTAGGGTTATGGTTAGGGTTCAGGGGGGTGTCGTGTAGGTCTGTAAGACTGCAGATCGACTCTTCTCAACCTCGGTGCTATCTACAATGTGTTATTGTTCTGTCAACAAGCTCCATAAACCAAAAGATTAGTTTCAGAAACTGTTTGATAACGTTAAAAATGTTCAACCAGAGGAGCTTGTTGAACAAAGGGTGAACAAAACTGGCAGCAAAGCTCTGCCTGAAGTTATGTGGGGGGGGGGGGGGGGATCCTTGTTGTGTTCCTCTGAGATGAAAGCTGGATTTTTATTTAACTTTGACTTGTAAAACTTTGACTTTGACTCCAGTTTTTGGAGAGAAAATGTACACGAACTTGAAATAAAATAACAAACTCACATAAATATTTCAGGGATTGATTTGTGTTTTATTACCGAACAAAGACTGGAGGATTGTATATCAGTCTGTGTGTTTAGATGCAGATGTTAATGGACGCTCAACAGCAGCAGCAGCAGCAGATGTTGAGACTCACATACCGTGCTGGTCATGTGACCTGCTGTCTGTCGGATCAGAGGGCCTCTCTCTCTCTCTCTCTCTCTCTCTCTGTGAGGATTGGGGGCAGAGCTGAGAATCTGTTTGCGTCCTCAGATGACATGTAAATACATCTGTACCGCCAAAGCAAAGGACCACACTGGATATAGAAAACAAATGAAACAGTGATTAGAATTTAAAAACAGTTATAAAAGAGAAGAATGGTCACCTAGTACTGATATGTCGGTGTGGTTTCACGTTTCTTCACCTCATCCTTCACTTTGTTATTTTCTGCTTGTTAGCAGAAGAGAAACAATGTGAAAGTGACCTCGATGACCTCCTGAACATCAGCACATACAGCAGAGATGCACACAGCCTGTTCAATTATCTGTGACTGAGGGGAAAAATAAATGTCCCAAAGGGAGGATGAAGTTTGTACATTCCTGCACGTTGTGTCTTCATACACACATAAATACCGTTTGGATAAGAAGCACAAATGTAGACAAAGCTTGGCCTGTTTCAACCGTCTAAAAATGGACAATTTGGCTCTGGACTCTGGTACAATTAAGCCCTTAAAACTGGCACCCAGTTGAATGGTTTAAACACACAAAGACCCATGATCCCATATGTTCAAACCACATTAGAGCTGCAACGATTAGTTGATTAACCAGTAAGTAGATCAGCGGAAAACCATTTTGATAATTATTTTAATCATTTTGAGTCATTTTTTTAAATAAAAACTGTCCAAATTCTCTGGTTTCAGCTTGAATGTTTTCTGGTTTATTTTGTCTTCTATGACAGTAATCTTTGAATCATGGACTGAGATTTTATGGACCAAACAACCAATCGATTACTTGAGAAAATAATGATAATAGTTGTTAGTTGCCATTTTAAGATCCTGATATCGCTGTTACAGGAGTGCAAAGAAGACAGCTGTTAAAAAAAATGGCAGACAAACATTCATTTATTGTTTAATATTTTAAGTAAATAAGTTGTAAATTCAATTCAGTTTCATTTAAACTAGTTCTGACATTTTAAAACTACAGAGATGCCTTTCAAATGACATGAGGATCATGTGTTTGTGTGAGAACTGAGGAAGTTTTTTTCAAATCTTTCTGTTTCCATCAACTTTTTCTAATGTGATACTTCAGAATGCACATAAAAATACATTGATGGAAACTTGGGGTGTCCCCGAAACCAAATACGTTATTTGGCAAAGCAGAAATAGTGGGTTTTATACATTTATTTCGTATAAATATTTTTAAAAATTATTTGTTTTCGGGAAGAAAAGAAAACATGTTAAATACCAGCGTGCACGTTGGTTACATCGTTATCTCAGTGTCTCTCCTCTGCTCCGCTGTGACGTCTATCAGCAGGTCTCAACGAGGGGAGTCACATCCACCTGCTACATGACGCACATTTCCTAATTTGGACATCACTCCTGGAGTTGGGGGTGTTCCCCAGAGATAAAACTGAGCTGCTGACACACGTGAAGTGCTCTCAAGAGACTCTCCATAACCTGTTGTTCCTCTTCTCCTTTCCACAAAGTTAGGTTGTAAAAAATAGGCAATAAATGAAAAGTGCAAAGCAAGAATCACCTTTGAAGTTCTTCCCTACATGTTACACGCTGTGCTGTCTCTGTGTTATGGGTGTATAAATAGGTCGAGGTCTGTCTGCAATGAGTCGTCTATGATCTGGAAGACCCGGTGTGGGGACCTTCTTCATAAGATAGTTTATTCATAAACACTTATTTTAACACTTTAATATCCTAAAATTCATAAAAAACAAAAACAGGATTTTTACACCTACTCCCACTTTTATTCAAATACAAATACAAATATAAATTTGCTGCCTCAACAAATATATATAAATACAAATAATGGGCTCTCTGCACATCCCTAATGGAAACACAGCTAGTGTAGTGATAAACACAAGATGTAATTAAAGGCTGATGCTCTCTTCTTCTCTCCTCCTCATCCTTCTTGCAATGTAAAAGCAGCATCAGCAGATTGTTACCATCTCACATCACATGCCTCCTCCCCACCAGAAAGCCCCGAATATAAACACTGTGCAGTATGTTTGTGCCAAAAGTCAAATTTTCTCATCAGAAAATCAAACATTATCCAAAATCTAAAAAGAGTTCAATTTCTATTTTAAGACATCAGGCTCTTTTTGTCCGTAAGTTGTCCTGAGTGAACTTCCTGTCTTGTGTCTGCAGCCGACCTGCTGGTCAACACGCTGTGCCTCCCCTTCACCCTCGTCTACACGCTGCAGGGAGAGTGGAAGTTCGGCAGCACCCTCTGCTTCCTGCTGCCCTACGCCCAGGGGCTCGCCGTCCACGTCTCCACGGTGACGCTGAACGTCATCGCCCTGGACCGACACAGGTGGGTGGGGCTTAAGATGAGGAGCTGGTTGGTGGTTGTTGAATCAGGAGCAAGTGGAGCCCATTCAGAAATACCTTTAAAGTGCAGTAGTGTCACCAACGGCTCCAACAGACTCCCAAAAAACCTCCAATTCTCTCCAGATATACTGTCAATCATTGTTTCCAACGAGTCATTATGGTCTCAATCTCTAAATGTGGGCCCTCTAATAAGTGTGCTGGTGGTGATTTAAGAAATTATTTCTCCATTAAGAAGATTTGCAGACTTACAGGTGGTGGGCGTTTGATTGACAGCTGTGATTGACAGCTGGCTCATCTTTATATACAGCCAATCATGGTCCAGTATTTAACTTACTCAAGTGTGATGTGGGAACTTGAAGCCTTCAGAGCACAAACACTGAGAGTGGATTTTACATCTAGTGTCCAACAGTTTAACTTTTGAACAATATTTACATATTTATAGATTCTGGAATTTTCAATGAGGGAGAAAATGTAATTTTAAGGATTATAACAAAATAATTAAACTTTTTTTTGTGGAAAAACCAAAACAGACACAAATTATTATTCAAAGTATTTTATATACATATTAAAACATGTCTGGAGGGGATCTTTAAATTGAGTTGTTTTCTTCATATAAATGAATTACATGCAGAGATATACTGTATATATACAGAAATGGATGATAAATTAAAGGAAAAACTGGTCCAGGTCTGAATGCTTGAACCCTACAGTGAGGGGATCTGGTGGCACTGTTATAATGTGGGAGGCATTTTGCTGGTATGGTTTGGGTCCACTTGTCACCTTAGAGGGAAGGGTCACTGCTAATCAATACAAAGTTGTTTTGAGTGATCACCTTTATCCTGTGATGAAACATTTCTGATGGGAGTGGTCTCTTCCAGGATGACAATGCCCGTATTCACAGGGCACGAGGGGTCACTGAATGGTTTAATGAGTATGAAAATGATGTGAATCATATGGTTTGACCTTCTCAGTCACCAGATCTCAACCCACTTTAACACCTATGGGAGATTTAGGACTGATGTGTTAGACAGCGCTCTCCACCACCATCATCACAACACCAGATGAGGGAGTATCTTTTTGAAGAATGGCTTGTAGCTACAGGTGGAAAAAGCCCCACCCTCCTCAAACCAGACCGGCTGGAAACCATTGTGACCCTGACCTGATCACACGTACTGTCCCTGAACTCTCCCTGCTACCTCCCTTCCCGGCACTACCTTGTGCCCTGTGAAATGGGGCGTTGTCATCCTGGAAGAGATCACTCCCATCAGGATAGAAATGTTTCATCATAGGATAAAGGTGATGATTCACAACCACTTTGTATTGATTTGCAGTGACCCTTCCCTCTAAGTTGACCCAAACCATACCAGCACTGTAGGGGTCAAGCATTCAGACCATATAGTAACCATGAAAACCCTGCAGACCCTGCAATACAAGAATTATGCTGCTAATTTATGTGCATTTCTTCTACAAGAGACAACTGGTGAGGATGCCTGGGATCTGTTAGCTTTAGCCTCAGTCTCTTACCATGATAACATGTATGTAGCCATCAAGTAAGACACTTTTACTGGTTTCTCTTTTTAAGAAAAGATATCCAGAGACAGAGTTTCTAACCAACTCATGGAGCTAACGTCAATTTGCTAGCTAGCTAGAGTTGATGATGATGCCGATTTTTGTTTTCTTCTGTCTGAAGTTAAGGAACCATTGTTTACTATTTACTATGAACTTTGAAGATTGAAAATGGGTGTAGGAGCTATTTATTTGTTTGGTTGTTGTTTTGCTAATAACGTCTGGACTCCCTCCAGCAGGGTTCAGAGACTATAGCATCAATGCCAAGACACTTTATGTTGGTGTTTCCTTTAATTTGTCTGTATATGTAAAAAAAATAATTTTTTACACTCCTTAAAATCAAGAGGGCCTCATGGACCCCCCATGAAGTTTTGGTTACCCTTGGGTGGGTTGGACCTCAGGGTTTGGAACCAGTGCTCTGGAAAACAGCACCGTTTCTGTGTTTCTAGTTTTGGCAAAAGTTGAACAACTCAAGATTGAAAAAAGTTTGTGTCGACCATCTGGACTCTGAACCCCCACCTGCCTGCTAACAGTGGGCTGACGTCCACTAAATGACCAAAACTGTAAAGTCTTTAACACGGCTTCTCTGTTGAAGAGAGTAACTATGAAGATTCACATGTAAACCCAAAACCTCACTGGTGGCCCCACTGCACCACTGATGGCACAGTCAGGCTTTGGCTGGCTGCTGTTTTGGCAGTTTGAATGTAAGTGTGAAGAGTAATAGTGAGGTGAGGTTCAGGTGAACAACCTGTGTGACCCTGCAGAGCTGATTTTAAAGCAACAGGAAACATTTAAGTCCTAACAAAGCACCAAACCTGTTCCTGGAGCTCTTTATATTTAAAGGGATTGTTTAACTTTTTGGGAAATACAATGCCATAGATTCTGTGTTTTATTTGTCTGTTAAGTCCTCAAACAAAACTAAATTGCCAGAGCGATTTGTACAAATTTCATGGCAATGCACCTGATAGTTGTTGAGCTCGTACGTCTGGACCAGTAGTTTTCAAACTGTGAGGTGCCTCCCCAGGGAGCGTCAAAACTCATACCCCGTCTGAGTCATAACTCAGTCAAATCTGAACAAACAGACATGATGGACATATTTTTGGATTCATTGTGACTTACACTTCATCTCTCATGTGCATCACGGACAAACATCCATAAATCTGCTTTGAAATCGTAGAACAACAACAACACGCTCCTTATAACTGTAGAACTCGTCTGGGAATCATCACATTTTTTAGTTTTCTTCAGTATCAAAGCAATCCAGGGGACATATTCTGCACATTTCCAGCTCTATATTTATATTCTGGGGCTCTACTGGAATATCTTTACATGATTTACAGTTAAAAACTCCTTATTTATCTTCTACTGGTCCTTTATGCAGCCCCTCAGTTCAGCCTCTGTCTGAAACAGGCCGTTTTAGCTCCTGTCTCTTTAAGGCCCCGCCTCCTGATGAGCCCACTCTGTTCTGATTGGTCAGCTTCAGGAAGCTTTCTCCGCCTCCGGAGGCTACGTAAACAAACTATAGTAATGAGATAGTCATTCTTTACTCCAAATGTCAACTTCTCAAATCCATCCGTACACGTTGGAGCTGAATCACATCTGAAATATGACGACACGTGGAAACACCTTAGCAACCACCTTAGCAACCAAGGCTACGGAACAGATGCACGTTTATGGGCATGTGACAACCTGACGTCACTTTGTCGGGAAAGTAAAATAACGTTGCAAACGAAGTGTTGAGATCAGATTGAAGCCCTGGATTTTGACTTGCAGGCAGCATTTCTACATATGTTCACCTCATGTTTTGGAACTTTAACATCCAACATCAGAACAGGATTTAAATAACAGATATGTCCTCTTTATCACTGATGTGTGTGTCTATGTTTGTGTGTTTTAGGTGTATTGTGTACCACCTGGAGACCAGGATGCGTAAGGACGTGTGTTTCGGGGTCATAGCGTTGACCTGGGTGCTGAGCGCCGTGCTCGCCAGCCCTCTGGCCATCTTCAGAGAGTACGGCTCCTTCACTCTGGAGCCCGGACACACCATACAGGTGTATAAACACACACACACACACACCTGTAACACCGGGTTTCAGAATCAAACACTCGAGCAGATCAGTCCCTCTCGCCTCCCTGCTCGTCCAGCTCTTTGATCTTCCGTCTCGTTACCCGCTGGCACCCCTCCATCACTGCCACTCACCTTTCCTCCCTTCATCTCTTTCATCTCTTCTTCACTCGCCTTTCATCCAAACTCAACCTGGCGGATTCTTCTCCTCACTGTCCTTCTTCTCTCTCCGCTTTTTCTCCTCTCTTGTCATCATTTTGGATGTTGTCACTTGGTTGTCTAGACGTGATCAGAGGTTATCAGCCTCATAGACATGATGTTAGAAGCAGCTGTAGCTCCTTTCATCTCCTCCGTCTGAATGCTGCTCAACTCTTTGCACATCATATTCAATGTGCTCCCATTTTAGAATTATTGGTTTCATGATGTTTAGTTAAAGTTATTTGCTTTGACTCTGTTTCCCCCAAAGAAATCATTTCAATTTTAAACTCAATCTACTAATATTAAAAATATCTAACCTGAAATAACTTGATATAATTGAAGTGATCTCTTTTAGGATTTAATTCTAAATGGATCTAATCTGACAGAATAAACTAAACCCAAACTAAGCAAAGTTAAACTGAATTTAAATATGTTCAGATAATCGCAATTAAACTAGATTGATCAAATTTACAATAATAAATAAATAATAAAATAAAATAAATAAATTAATTAACTGAATGAATAACTTGCAGCCCTAAACACACATAAACATATAAATGTCATTTAAACTTTACCAAATCTCATACTTCTGCACTCATACTTAACATTTTGAGCGCATAAGTGCGTTTACACTGAGAAATACAGGAAATGCACTGTGAGAACCCGGATGGTGCACTCAAAACGGTCAAAAAGTTGAGTGTGGAACTATGGACACGTCTCGCCCTCAATGGTCGCCATCTTGGCTACGTAGCGGAAGGGGAGGGACCACTTTTCAAACTGGAGTACGTTGTAATTACTGTGAAAATCGCCGCATTATACAAATCATTAGTTATACATGTGTTTTTAGCACTAAGCACCACTATACTGTTGTTGGATATAAGCCATCAGTATGTTTGTTGGGTTAATTTAGCAGCCTGTAATGATTTGGTAGCGCGAACGATAACGTGAATGCTAACGCTAGCTAATGCTAACGCTAGCTAATGCTAATTTGCCATCATCATTTCCGGTTAAGTGCACAACGGCCGTGTTTGATTTGAGACAACACTACCCTGTAGAAATTTGTGCGCTACGCCATTAAGTACATAGTGAACTACATGAAAGTGTACTAACAGAAGTACGTGATTTGAGACACAGCTTAAAAGTATCCAAATCCATGACTGATATAAATCTGATCAAAGCTAAAGTAATCTCTGTGTTTCTTGTCTCAGGTGTGTACGGAGAAGTGGCCCGGTAAAAACACCGACGGCACCGTCTACAGCATCTCCATGTTGATCCTGCAGTACTTCCTGCCGCTGTCCATCATCTCCTTCGCCTACGCTCGCATCTGGTCCAAACTGCGCGGCCACGTCAGCCCGGCGGAGAGCGGCGTCAACAGCAGCGCCGGCTCTGAGCGCCACCGCCGGCGCCGCAAAACCACCAAGATGCTGGTGACCATGGTGGTTGTGTTCGCCGTCAGCTGGCTGCCCTTCCACGCCTTCCAGCTGGCCACCGACATCGACAGCACGGTGCTGGACATGCGCGACTTCCGCCTGCTCTACACCGTCTTCCACGTGGTCGCCATGTGCTCCACCTTCGCCAACCCGCTGCTGTACGGCTGGATGAACCGCAACTACCGCGCCGCCTTCCTCGCCGTCTTCAAGTGTCGCAGAGGAGGCGAGAGGGGGAGGAGCGGCCGGCTGGACAGCATTCACCCGGTCAAGGGAGGAGGAGGAGGAGGAGGAGGCGGCGGAGGGAGGACGAAGAAGATAGTGCTCGAAACGCAGGATGTGGTGTCCACCTGTCTGAACGCCACCGACGTGTGAGCGCCTGAGGGAGGAGGAACTGAAGAGGGTGACGTTGACAGTGACGGTGAAAAACAGAAGAAGAAAATCTAGAACGGAAATAAAGATGAGAGAGAAAATAGAAACAACAGAGTGAGAGGAAGGAGACGAGGGGATTAAACCGATTTTGGAAGCCGAAAATAGGAGGAGGAGGCGTAGACGAGAAGGGATTAGAAGAAGAATGACAGGAGAAAAGAAGAAGAAGAAGAAGAAGAGCTGGTGAATGACTCAAGGTCTCCTTGGTAAAACCGGCCTCGTTATGACGGAGGACTTTTTTGGGGGGATTTTATCACATCAAATTCAGCTTTGTGACACCGGAAAAGTGACGAGGTTTGTTTTCTGACTTCGGTTTTTGATTGATGGAAAAACTTCCGAGATATTTAATGGCTCATTTTTCGGAAAACTTTAGAAAATAACTTTAAAAACTTACTCCACGCCAACTTTGGACTTCAGTTTTCATGCAAATCTTAACAAAACAGGGCTTTACTCCATCGTCATTCCATACGTGAAGCATTCAGCCCGTACGTTTAACCCCAGAGTGGCTTACAGGTTTGAACCTACGACCTTTCCGCAGCAGCAACAGGCGCCTTCTTTAATGTGACGTTTTAACACAAAGCAGGAATATGAGCTGGGAGTGAACACCATTCAGAAAGATTTTGTCAGGCGAAAGACGAGCCAAAAACATAAATACATCAACAACGGTTGATGATTTTGGACTGATCCAAGCTGGACGAGGACGTCTGATGCAAGCTTTGTGAAATCTCCCAACATTGTTACGTAATGAAGACAGCTGTGTGTGTGAAAGCCGGTTTTCCCGGATTATCCTATAGAGGACACTGGATAAAGGACCGCAAAGACAGAAAAGACAGAGGTGGACAAATGTTGGATAAATCTGTGAGACATGATCACTTAAAGGAGTGTGAAATAGTGATCAAAATAGAAATGATTCAGATTTAAAATGATGATGATTT
Source organism: Thunnus maccoyii (assembly GCF_910596095.1). Classification (NCBI taxonomy): domain Eukaryota; kingdom Metazoa; phylum Chordata; class Actinopteri; order Scombriformes; family Scombridae; genus Thunnus; species Thunnus maccoyii. The sequence continues at coordinate 24,704,911 of NC_056554.1, forward strand.
GTTTTGTTTTTTTTTTTTTTTTAAAGAGATGAAGGACAGAGAGAAAAGGAATGAGAGCATCAGCGGGAGGAGGGAAATGAATGAAATGTGGGATAATGAGGCAAAAAGACAGCATGTTCCTGTTCCTACGAGAGAGAGAGAGAGAGAGAGAGAGAGAGAGAGAGAGGTTTCAAACGAACAGGCTGCAGTTTAAAACAGCAGAGATTCTTCAGATTCTTACTTAAAAAGCAGACAGATGAATGTTTGTATTTTAATTTTGGCACATTAGACACTTTTCTCAGCTGTCGGTCAACAAAACAAAACTGTCGTTGAAATTTTACACCTTTCAATCGTCAAATCAGATCGTTGAACCCACAGGAGGACGAATCTAAAGCCGTATTCACAGAGGATCATGACACTGTGGGTTTCCCTCCAGTGACCAGACCGACTCTGCACCATCAGCTGCTGTGGAGGAAACTCCTCTTCTGATTGGGCCTCATGCAAGAACGTATTATCGTATGTTTATCGTATATATCTCTCTCTGAAGTGTTCGGATTCAACAAACTCTCTTAACCTTTTTCTGCAGTTGCACTTTTGGGCCTATTTCTGCCTGGTTTGACACACCTCAGTAACATCTTCACTACCATTTGAAGAAGATGAACGTTAGTGAGTTTTGATCATTAGCATAATCGACGTCCCTAAAACGTCCATATAAGGCGACTTGTTCTGCTCAAGCAGCAACCTCCGGGGCTGTAAAATGAAGCCAAAAGCTGCAGTTCCTTGAACGACCACTTGAGGCTCCAAAAGCGAGTCAATCCCCATAGACCCCCATGTTAAAATGTCCAACTTTACAGCAGAAATAAACATGTTTACAGCCTGGTACAAACAACGGTTTTGGTCTCTGTAGCTAATTTCCTCTTTCATGACAACTGTACGTTTAAATTTTATTAAGCCGTAAAGTTATGCATAATGAAGGACATGGCTGCTTTGAGTGACAGGTCCGCCAGCCGCTAAGTGGCTTGTTTCAGCCATTCGGCCCGCCTCTTCGCCCATTTTTGATTGGCTGGAAGTTAGGCAGCGTCACGCACTGCCAAGATGGCGACGACCGGAGCGGCTCGCTTTGAGCTTCAAAACCGCTCTTCAGAAACCAACGGGTGACGTCAGTCTATGGGCGTAACCCCAGATTAACAGAGTACAGGTGTAGCTGTGGAACCATGAAAGTTAATTGTAACATTTTGGTGGCCTAAAAGAGTCTTGTTAAGTGTTTGGCTGAACTAAAAGACCCTCTAAGGGGTCAGATGTTCAGTTTTTCTGGTAAGTTTATTTTGTTTTAATGGTTTTAAGCCTGTTTTTCGCTAGCGAAAATTAGCAATAGCGTTAGCATTATCACAATTAACCATAGACGGTAAATGTACCATGCCAACCAAGCTAACAGCTAGTGTTAGCGCCACCATCTCATCCAAATATGGTCACTTCTGGCTCCAAAAATCCAAGATGGCAACAGTCAGAATGCAATTACAGTCTCTGGACGGCCGGAGTGACTCGTTTTGAGCTTCAACAGGTGACGTCACGGTAACTACGTCCAGTTTTGCCAGTTTTGATTGGCTGGGAGTTAGGCAGAGTCACGCACTGCCAAGATGGCGACGGCTGGAGCGGCTCGCTTTGAGCTTCAGAACTGCTCTTCAGAAACCAACGAACGAGTGACATCACGGTAACTACGTCCATATTTTTATACAGTCTATTGTTCTGCTCCATTTGTGGGAAAGGTTTCATTCACAAAGATGAAAATTCATTCAGATGAAGGTATTATGTTCCCCTTGTGAGGAGAGTCAGATTGTTTGTTCATGATTCGTACAACAGCTCTGAACGTCTGAGAGTTTTCTAAATTGATGGAACGCCACAAATTCTCTTACATCAGTCCTACGTGCCACTCGAAAGCAAATCTGTTGATGAGTGCTTCTTGCTTGAGGCCCATTGAGTTTCCTCACACATACGCACAGAGATCCTGCAGTTAGGTCTTAATTTCCACTTTCCACAAGTTAATGAATTGTTCAGAATGTTATTACCGTAGGTCGTTTCATTAAGTGTTTAAACTTTAATTGCCCAATTGTAATTACAACCTTCAGTTTTCCTCTGGCAGGAGCTGTGTCAACACTTTAATTTACTGTAAACACAACAGGCTGAATAATGACACACGCGATGTGAATCAATATTACAAGAACTCTCAATTTAAACTGTTCAATAAACCAGCAAATCAGGAGATTTAAAAGTGGTCAAACGCACACTCGGCAGATAAAATCCATCTTCTGTTTGGAGACTTAGCCCTGGTGTCCCTCTTGTCTTTTCCTCTTTAAATCTTTCAATCTGTGGATCCTCTGTCTCTCTCTCTCTGAGCTGCTTCACCGCCTCACCTGACCCGCAATCCCACAATCCCTCTGTTCCCTCCCACCAAAACCTACCCGCTGTTTATCTCTGGCTTCTCGTCTGCCTCCTCTCCGCTCTCTTTTTTCCCTATGAATGCATGCCTCAAAATATAGAAAAGGTGTCTTCCTCTAAGAACGAACCGAAGATAACTACAAAAAAAAAAATATTTTGGTATGACTGAGTGCAACATTCTTGATAAAAAAATACTCAAAAAAAACTGCTGCTGCTAAACTTTGTTTTCAAAAACTACATCTTAAAGGACCAGTGTGTAGAATTTAGTGGCAGAAATTAAATATAATACTCATAAGTATGTTCTAATTAGTGTATAATCACCTGAAAATAAGAATCATTGTGTTTGTTACCTTAGAATGAGCCCTTTATATCTACACAGGGAGCCGCCATGTTGTACCGCCATGTTTCTACAGTAGCCCAGAATGGACAAACCAAACACTGGCTCTAGAGAGGACCGTATTCAGTTGGTTGCAATCTGTGACCTCACCACTAGATGCCACTAAATCCTAAACACTGGTCCTTTAAAACAGCTTCCAATGAAATATTTATTTTCCAAACAGCTGAAATGTTGTCATTAATTGATATTTTAAACACACCTGACTGTATCCACCTCAAACGTAACTTTTTTGTAAAATTTGAACCACAGTGTGCTTTAGTTTAATGACAGCAAAAAGTTAAAATCTCTGGATTTCAGTTGGATGTTTTTACAGTTGAGTTTTGAACAGAGTTATATTTAAAAGTAGTAGCAGGTTAAATGGAGGTCCAGGAAGACAGTTTTGATGTCATCTTGATTTTTTTTTTGCTCTGAATCAACAAAACTATACCACAATGCAGTGCAGGATATGTCAGCTCTTGTCAGGACTTATTCTGGGCGTCCAAGTTTCTGGAAGGAAAACGTTGGAGCACTTCAAGGCTCCTGGTTGAATCATCAGTGCAAAATATGAACAACTGTGTTAGAAAATATCTGGTTCTTTGATAAAAACTCAAGGGCACAAGCTTGTGGACATAAAAACATAACAGGATAGAAGTAAACTACAACTCCTTATTCCTTCCTGAGAAATATTCAACCAACAAGTTTAAATAGGTTTCCAATAGTGTTCATGTCAACCTTCCTAGTCAGAATTGTTTGTATTTCCCAAAAGCAAAGTCAAAAAAGTGCTTTGCTATTGAGGCAGCTAAACAAATTAGCTAAAAAAACAAATAAACGAGGAAGCTTAGTAGTTAGCAAGCTTGCTAGTAAGCACAGCTGCAAAGTGGCGTCATAAGTTTCTGTTTCTGTTTTCACGTTTCAAGTTTTTTTTTCAACAATATCTTAAATGTTGTTGAACACAGAAACTCATGATTCTAATGGATAATGTAACAATCATATAGATTTATAGTATGAACACAAGTTTTCATTATTTCAACTTTGTTTCTGAGAAATCATGTTTTGTCCGTCAGTTTGAATACTACGATACCCATGAGTCTCAGCCACCGTTGCTATGGAGAAAAAGCCAGTCAGAGGCACAAATCAGAGCGGCTGCGAATTCAAAACTTTGATTTTGACAAAACGCAGCACTGCTGAATTCATCCAAACTGATCCCATAATCATTAGCATGGTGTTAGCAGCACAGGTAACTTTACACTTGGTGTTTTGATGTTTTTTGGCAAAATGCAACTTGGGAGTCGTAGTTAACTTCTACTCTGCAGTTTTTATGTCCACTGACTTTGACTTTTTATCAAAGAACCAGATGTTTTATAACAGTTTTTCATGCTTTGCACTTATGACTAAAAAAGGAAAAGTGTCACTCAATGCCAGTCTAAGCGGTTGAAATGAGTCATGTAACTTTGCTGAACAATAAAGCTATTGAGGGCAGAGACTAACAAGCTTTAGTGTTAGCCAGCTAGTGAATGGGCGAGCTAGCGAGTTAGCTAGTGTGACCACGCTGCCCACCTGTATTTTGCTTACTGTTCTCCTTAAAGGAGTCCGTTTGGGTCATCAAAGCAACTTATTTCCCATCTTACAAAATGTTGGCATTTGCACATCTTATGTATATGGACTTATGTATATTGGTAACCTGTGCCTCGGCTAGCACTGTTGAACGAGCTTGGAGGACGGAGAGCAAACAAGATGCCATCAAACTCTGTAATCTTTATGAACCTCTGCAATGAAACGCTCCTTGTGTGTTTTTCAGCTTGTTTTCTATTATCTAAAGAAAATAATCAAAAAAGGCTCTTCAGTTCCTCGCTGGTACTGTTCTGATATATTGTGACAAGGTTTGACCGGAGGACACAGATGCTGCTCGACTTTTATCAAACATGAATGTAAACTGCTTTGTAACATGGCTGTAATGTTGTACTGTACATTGTATAATTCTGTGTAAATATTGACTGTGTGGAAGACTGTAACCAAGCACAAACTGTTGGCCTTTACCCATGTCCAACAACTGATATACTATTCTCAAGCACAAACACGACTCTGGGCTCTTTCTTACTGTGTGTGTGTGTGTGTAGTAGTAGTAGTAGTAGTAGTAGTAGTAGTAGTAGGCCTATATAACAAAGTCTTCACAATAACAGAAAGTTGTGCTGCCAAGGTTATGCTGATGACAACAACTGGCAACAAACCAGGAAGTATTTTTTAGTTTAGAACATTGTTCACTTCCTTACAAGAAGAACCAATATTCATTCATTCAAGCATTAATTTGTTAATGTTTCTAGCTCAGTTAAAAGCCTTGATAAGACCAATTTATGTGTTGCCAGGTTGTGATAAAATCCATTTAGCTGGTGTTTTACACTGAGTTTCTTTGTCTTTTAGCTCAGTTAATGAGGAAGATGAGAGCATTAGGACCAAAATCCATTTACTAACAATTTAGTCACATTACCTGAGACTGTGGACCGATATGAATCCCTAATGAATCAGACCTTAATATTAATATTTGCAGATAACTTACTAACTTTTGTTAATGGCTTAAAGGTGAGAAACTCAGGGGTATTCATTAATGGATCATTAACGTTTGTAGCTGCAGACATAAAGTATGACTTTCTGGACAGTGAGAGCCATTTGCTTTTCAGACAACATTTATAATTTGTCCTTTTCTGCAAAACAAAAGGTTACTGGGTAGCGAATATTAAATCATTCAAAAAGGTGTGCTTGAGAACAGAGTTTGTACCTGTAATCTTTATAAACTCGTACAAGCACAGAATTTACAGGTACATTAAATGTAAATGTACAATTTTCAAAACTAAGATTACAGTTACAAACAAATATCCAAGTTTACAGAATTAAGACTAAAGCTACAAACATGAATGTACAAGTTTATAAAACTTAGATTACACGCTCAAGACTCTGTTATCAAGCACACCGTATCATTTAATATTCCATAACTGTGAAGCTGACATGATGTTTCCTTTATTATTATGATTTAAGTTTTATAAAAGAATGAATCTAAATTACTTTTTGTTGCAAAGCAGAAAAATACACCACAAAACCAACTAAGTTGACCAAAGCAAAGGTATTTGTGTGTTTGTTTAAAAAGTGTAAAGTTGCTTCCTCAACAAAACATAAAACACTGAATAATCTGATAACAGAAGTTATTAATGTTTTCAGATGATGTTAAACATTTGTTGATATTTCTCATTTTTATTTATGGTCATCCAACAAACAAAATATTTATTTTACATTTATAAATCTTTATTTATATTTAATTATATATTATTATTTATTATAATTGAATTTGCAAAACAAACAAACAAACAAAAAGAACGTATTGGCCCTTTAAGGTTAAACACTGAGTATAGTGAATATACTGCATATTGAGCCTGTGTGTGGTTGTAAAAACATATGTGTGAGAGAGTTTCAGGGTTTATTGCAGGGCAGCCTCCAACATCTCAAATATAATCAGTTTATTCTCAACAGATCCTAATTAGCTGTGAGAGTATGCAGATCTCCATGACGACCAGAGTTTGGAGAACTTTATATATTTTGATATGCATCGTGCAAACCTACCCGAGAGCTATAAGTTTAGTGTTTGTCCAAACGCAGCAGGACATGAATACAGATTCAGCAGTTTAGTTTTGCATTTAAAACTCATCTAGGTTCAAAACACAAGACTTCATAGACATTTTGTTCAATTATAATTAATTTTTCATCAGAGATATAAAATATCGATCTTGTAAGAGCTGAAATGAAACTGAAACAGAATGACTAAGAGATCAGTATGAGCCTTTCTGTTTATATTTGATACTTTAATTAATCTTTTTTTGATGAAACAGTTTGGTTCAGCACCAGTCGAGTGTGTATAACTCTTAGTTATTATAGTGAATTAATTCACCTGAAGATAATTTAAAAAGTCTAATTTTGTTTTGCCTCTATTATCCGCCTCTATCTATTAAGTATACATAATTACTTTTGCTCAATTTAAGCACCAAACTCTTCAAACTGCATCACTTGTTTAGTTATCTGCTGTAATTTAAGCGCACAGTTGCATTTGTTAAATTGCTTTCTTGTGTTGACAACGAGGGTAAACAAAGATTACATCGAGCCGTATTGTTTGGTGTTGAGATACTTTTGTGGATAATTACTGTGATTGCTGCGAGCAGTGTATAATTTCATGAATGCTGGTCGATGAATATCTCAAATACTACACATGCTTAAGAAATCATACTTGGTACACAGACAAGTACTTGACATACTGAAACGTGCTCAGTTATGATGCACTTTATGTTTTGGCTAATGTCTCCTAAAACGTCAGTAGAATTTTTACCTCCTATTTTAATATTATTTGTAGAAGTGATGATATATTCCGTATGTAGATGACCCTGAACACGACCTTGTTCATCTGGCGTTACTGAACAGTTGAACTTACAATAAAAACAGATGCTATTATCCAGAGTAACATCCAACATATTCGCATCTGGCAGCTGCAGGTGATTCAGTCCAGCAGAAGCATCAGAGTTGTGTTTTTGTTTTTAGATCAGGGTTCAGTCGTAATTAATGTTCCTCACCGTGCAGCACTGGACATTCATACAAAAAAACACACAGCTTATAAATGAAGGAGCAAGGATTTGTAATCCCAGGTAGTGTACCCACACGGTGCACATTTAGTTTGAGCTAAACACCCTGAATGTGAGCTTTGGGAGGTTTTACATTCAGTTATTACAGTTTTAATCATCATGAGGAGACTATTGAGATAAGTGAGCAGGAGATGTTGGAGTGAATCTCCTCTAAGTGGGAACATCAGAGGAAATAAACACCTCCTCTAACAACTAACTGTGACGGATTGTTTTTTAAGTAATTGAGACTATTCAGAGACGTATGTATGGAAGCCCAGAACTGACATTTTTTTATGATTAATCAACTGAAAACAGAAATTTTTACCTCCAATTATATTGTTGTGCACATAATGCACAACAACATTTCTATGTTTGAAAAATTAATAATTGCTGTTAAAATTAAAGCATAAGCCCAAACAAGAGGCCAACTGTTTAAATCAGCTGATTCGAGATTATCGCAGATATTTTGTTATTGACATATATGTCAGACAACAGCAAGAAATTACCAAAGATACAGTAGATAGACAGATGTCTTTGAAACTGTGTCTCCATTACATCATCTGTTAGAGAGCACTGAGAACTGTAAAATATCCTGCTCAGTACGGAGCTTGTTTACATTTTTTAGGGAAATAAATTTAAGGGATTCTTATCAAAAATGGTAAAAATGAGCATCAGCAGGTATATAATGACTGAAATGTTTTACTCTCAATTCTTATATTAGGTACTGGACTGAGAAATCCAGCTAAATCAAGCTAAAAACCGTTTTATTTTTCTTAAAAATTACAGTAAAAAACATTTTAGCATCTTTAATGTGAAGTATTTTCAAGTGAAACAATATATGAGCAGGTTCTAGTTACAAAGGGGATTTAAATCAAATCCTTATAACCGGATCGTTGACATGACTTTGTGATCACCCACAACGTTAGATGAGCAGGTAGATATGAAGGTAATTCTTATGGTAATATGAACATATCGCTCTGCTGCTGCAGCTAAATGACCTACAAGCTAACGATCAAGTGCAGTTTTATATGATGATGGACATTTTTTTGGCATATAACGAGAGATAATGGAACAATTAACATATAGACACATAGACAAGAACTTGAAAAATGTATTTTTTTTATTTATTTAACAGCACATTTAAAGTATAACTTTGCATTTTTACCTTTTATTTTGCTCCGCGACCTTCTAAAAGATAAGCAAAAGTAAAAGGAAATGAAAATCTGGATTTGCATTTCAGTACAAAACACCATTCAACACACTGTCAAATAAAACAGATCTGCACAGTCCAGACTTCCATAAACATGCCACAGATGGTTGTGGATTGATATTCATTAACACCACAGCAACTCTTTTGCCCTTCAGCAGGTTGCTTTCTCTGCTCTGGAGCTGCTTAAGGGGGGCCTGCTGCTGCACAACTGGGCTTACTGTACCAAACACGCACACGCAGTTTTAATTATGAGACAGTGTGTGAAGCAGGGTGGCGTGTTTGCTCAGTAAGATGTTATCCAGATAGGTCATTATAAAACTCTCTGAAGCTAAATGAGATAATTAAACAGTTGGAATTCAGCCGTCATGCCTGCAGATTTCTTGATGAAGCGGCTTAATTTGTGAAGTCAAGAACAATTCCACCGTGTTTCAGACTCATTCTTCACTCTAATAAAGGCTGAATGACGGGGTGATTCACTCGCCTGCGTACTCAAACACACGCTGAGTGATTCATCCACTTAACACTTTTGCTCACACACCTTCACCCACACACACACACACACACACACACACACACACACTCCCATTGTGATAGACAACAAACCCGATCGAACCTTAAACGTCTCCGCAGCACACGGGAGCCACAAATTAAACGAGGGAGCGTTCAAGCACGCCGCAGGAAAATGAGATTGCTCCAACTACTCTTCACGTTTATGTTAATAAAGTCTCCGAGCGCCGAAGTTTTTCTTGTTTAACAAGACAGGTGAACAGAGCGGGATTACCTGAACGTTTGATTTGAGAGAGAGAAAGAGGTCGAGCTGTCAGAGCAGAGACGGGAAAGTCAACACAGCGAGCGGCGATTGGCTTACGTTGACGTTAAAGCGAGGTTTTCAAACATCCCTCGTATATCGTCACAACCCCGAGTCAATTTAAAACTGTGATAACTGAGCTGTCTCTCTGTTCACTGACCTTCAACACAGGACAAATATCTGTATATGAATGACGACAGGGATATAATATTCTCCACGTTAGTGATGTGATAAAAATATTCATAAAAGTTTATATTCATGGATTTTGTCACTTCTATTATTATTCTTTGGAACTACAGTAATGGATGCTGTGATGGATTCAACTTATTTAAGCCTATGTTTGTTTACATGTTGTCAAATCCATCTCCATTGACAGTCATGTGAATGATCTGTTATCAGCTCCTGTTTGCAGTGTAACGTGGATGTACAGACGACTATCAGCAAGTTCTACAGTTACAGGGAGCCTCTTCTTTTATTTCCTCTAAGCAGGTTTAGGGAGGTTCGTTCAGGAAGTGTAAGTCATACTGAATCTTAAATATGTTTATGTTGTCTGTGTGTTCAGGTTTGACTGAGTTATGACTCAGCTCGTGTCTCTCCCTCTGCGATCCCCCCCGTACTGTTCCTGCACTGTTTTTATTGGCCTTTGACGGGATTGTTCGCATTTTTTGAAGTGGAGTTATATGAGTCATTGTGTTACCTGCAGTAGATTTGAGTCGATATGCTCCCAGTTTGGAAAAGCAGACATGAGTATCAGCACGTAAGCTAAGCACTGTACTGCGGTGGACCAACAGAAAAACCTAAAAGAATCAATATCAGTTTAAGTGTACACGATATTTAGAATATTTTCACCACTTTACCTTGCCGTCAGACAGCTCTTTATTGATGGCACTACATTTTCTCAACTGTAGAACTTCTGTATCCCTACGCTGTATCACGCCACACATCAGCTGTTCGGGTCAGAAAGTATTTTTAACCCACAAATCATGAGAGGGGGACGTGGGAGACCTCTTGTCCTCTGAACGCTGTCAAAACACTGGTGACCTACACTCATTTCTGTACCCGAACGCCTCCTTTGTAAACACACAAACGTGCTAACACGCTGCTAACGCTACGCCTCTGACGCCGACTCGGTGTTAGTCTGTTTCACCTTCAACCATCTCTTCCTCCTCACACTCATCCTCCTCCTTCTTGTCTTTGTCTTCCTTCTTCTTCTTCACCTTGTCAATAACTTTCCTCCTGTTTGTCACAACTCAGTCTTCTACGATAAAGTTGAACGAACGAAACAAACTTCAGGTTTGATTCTGCTGTCAGGTGTTTTTTTTGTGTTTTCTGAGCTCTTTATTCACAGAGTCAGAATCAGTTTATTAAAGTCCATTTGTGAAGCTGAAGGGGAAGAAAAGTCAAGGTCTAAACCACCTTATCTTTGAAAATGATCTTAACAGTGAGAGCCACTGTGAAAATATATCAACACTGACCTTGTTCTATCATATTTATCTTCTTTTTTTTTTTTAGCCCAGTTTGAGAGTTACATTATTACTGTGTGCATAAAGACTTCAGCAACAAAAAGCCATTTACGCAGCTGCTACAAGGACACATCCAGTCCACCAGTGTTTACCCTCCTCTTCACAGCTTTGTCCTGCTCTTCTGTTGATGTCACCATACGGATAAAAAGAGGAGAAACCTTGAGAAATATTGAACAATATGTGACAAACTCTCTGTACTGTTGTGCTCAGATTTGCTATTCTTGAAACAAATTTTGATGAATTAAAGCCACGAGTGTTTTTGTATTTACTGAGGTGATTGAACACGGACTGAAAGTCTATTAGAGATTTAAAAAGGCACATTTCTGCAGATAAAAAGACAAGACTGGTAATTATGAAATGAATCAGATAACAGCATAAAAAGAGAAATTATTAAGGGATTTGTGAATGAAAGGTTGTTTTCCTGCGATAAGCTCGACTTTCTCCAGTTTCGACCAGGTTGTTTTAATGCTGCTCACTTTGACTTTCTGTTAAAATAAATAAAAGTACAGTAACAGTCAAACATCTACTCATTCAAGGGTTTGTAGAACAATACTGAAGACATCAAAACTATGAAACAACACGTGGATACAGAACTCAAAGTGTTAAACCAACCAAAATATGTTTCATATATTAGATTCCTCAGTGTAGCCACTGTTTGCCTTGATGACAGCGTTGCACACTACTGACAACATCTCAAAATGAATCAATTATCAAAATAGTTGGAGATTCATTTTCGGTTGGTTGACTAATCATTGCAGCTCTAATAGCTACAAATACTTATTACAGCCAGTAGTATTTTCAGTTTAACTACAAACCGCCTTACTTATTGTCTAGGAGGGATGTATCATCGACTGTCATGCTACAATTTTTTACAATTTACAATTTTACAATATTTGTGGCCAAAAATATCAACAGTATTATCACAGTAATCATCAAACTACTGTTTAGTAAAATGACTTCGCACCATAATTGGCTTGGATTTAGTCGAACCGAACAAACTGAACAACGAACTGTAATGAACTTGTGTCAAAAACACTAAAAACAACACAAACAAGAGCAGGCTGGTTGTTTAAAGTTTAACTGAGTTCTGATTGTCTTTGGGTGATGACCGTCGCCATCTTGAAAGTAGCCATCTTTGACCTTTGGAGCAAGAAGTGACCATATTTGGACGAGAGGGTGGAGCTGATGCTAGCTGCTAGCTTGGTTAGCACAGCGCATTTACAGTCTATTGTTAACTGTGATGATGCTAATGCTAATGCTAAACACACTTTGAAATAGCGGCAGCTACGCCTATACTCTGTGAATCTGGGGTTACACCACCAACGCTGTCAATCACAAGGATGCTTTATTGTCTATTTTACTCAAAATGGGACCATAATTTATAAAATGAATATCATGATGTATTGACGAAGACTTGATACTAGCGATTGAGATCATAAAATCATTAGGAAAGTGTTTACTGAGGTAATAAACCAAGAGAGAAGTAGGATCATTTTCTCCAGTGGAGTCGCCCCCTGCTGGCCATTAGAGAGAAAGCAGGTTTAAGGCACTTCCACGTTGGCTTCACTTTTCAGACCAGAAGCTTCCCGTCTGGATGTGTTTTACTAGTGTAAAAGTTGACAGGAGAGCTGCGATGTGTTCACGCTGCGCTCTGAAAATGGAGATAATGACAGTAATGGTTTCACATTGTTACCATACGACTGTTTCATCACGGCAGTAAAAACAATATACCAGCACATCTCTACTGTCCAGTGTAATTTTAGTAGAATAAATAGTTAATACTATGTAAATATATATTAATGAGTACAGTTCTTAATAAGTTCTTCTTATTCTCAGCGACTCAGATGAACATATTAACATTTTTTAATCAGCTCAGATCTGGAGTTGTCTGTCAGGCGACACTGTTTACAGAAATGTTAGCAGGAAAATCAACTTGAAACTGTAAAAGCGGAGTTGACAAATTAAAGATTCTGAGAAGTGTCTCCAGTGGAAATTATGATGTTTAAGAAAACAAACATGTCAGAATGAGTTTCTGCCGGAGTTGTGAGCAGCAGCTGCTTCTGCTTCTGATGTTGGAATGAGTCTGAAATACAAACTGATCCACGATGGTTGCAGTCAAATTGATTCATTTAATGGTGCATCGAAGTCTAGATCACACTGTTGGCACTCGCTCGCTCTCTCTCTCTCTTTTTCCATCTCTGCTCATCAGGCTGCTGTCACATTAAATGAACAGATGGCTGAAAAACTTTAGAGGAAACATTCAATCAGTTTTCAGTGTTTTCAGTGTAATAAACAGAGCTTTCCTTCCTTCCACTCCTCCACTCTGGCACTGATCCAGGATAAATTCATAGATTCAAGATGGAGACAACTGGTCTCCCCCACGCAGCTGTGGTCTGAATCCAGTACTACATACTGGTTTCCATGTTTTGGCCTTCAGCTGTTACCCATCTGTTTCCTGCCATCCATTACCACACTGGCACATGTAAAGCATGTAAAGTCTCCCACGGATGCAGTTTACTTCTGCCAGTTGTTGTTGCAGATAAACATGATGAGTGATTGTACTGAATGACTTTAACATCTCTGTTGGACGGTCGACTCACCTGCTGCTCCTCCTGCCTCCAGGACTCGCCCCGAGTCCGACTGTTATCACAATATTTCATATTATTACCAGCCCTCTGAGCCCAGTTTACATTATTAATTATTCATTTTTCATTGACATTGTGTGTGTATGTGATGTGCTGTTGTGGGTAGCTTTGTACTTTGTATGTGTTCTTTGTGGGGTTTTTTTTTGCTTTGTACTGTTTGTTGTTGCGCTGTTGTATGTTTTAATTGTAATGGACTACAGATGCAAATTAGCTTCAAGGTAACTGGTGCAGTGCATCATTTATGCTTAATACTGCACACTGTCCTGTTCAATACATAAAATCGATCAATCAATTAACACAATTTAGCTAAAATGGCTAATGTTAGCCCAGATGTGTTACTTTCTGTTCTCCTTTGACAAAATAAAAAATCAGAAGCCAAAAGGGAGAAATTTATATTTAAACCTTTTGAGTTCATGATGACGCTCCCTAGCTTTGCATTAATGTAAAGAAATACCAAGATTACGACCTTGTTTTGATGCAGCAGCCAATCAAATCTTTGAACAAAGCAGTAATGCCGTCATCACATGGTGCGATTACATCCACTTGTTTTTATTTGCATTTTCTATTTGCACATAAAAAACCTTGAGTGGAAACACCGAAAACTTTTTCAAAAAAATAAATCTACATATCGCAAAACAGTTTTTACTCTTGGCTGAGATAGAAAGGTTGGTGTATCAATAAAAACAAAACGCGACACAGAAACTGAATAAATGATGACATATATGAAAAGATGAGTAGTAGCGTTGGGACGGTAACACCAGATCTGTGTGGAGCGATGATGAGGAGACTGTAATGAAACAAACAGAAATGTCATATTTCCATCATGTTTTTCCATCGTTTCAGCTTTGACTGCTGCTCTTTTAATGATGTCAGTAAACTGGCAGCTGAGTGTAGTAGTGAGCATTAGATAAAGTTTAATTAATGGTGATGAAGAGCAGCGTCACACAGAAAATATAGAAAACATTCACAAGTAAATAAACATTAAAGCAGTGCTACTACTATAAAAAACTACTACTATTAAATAACAGAACTAGTGCTACAACTGTAACAACTTCTACTAATACAAACACTGCTGCTGCCACCACCCTTCCTCCTCCTCCTCCTCCTCCTCCTCTGTGCCGCTGCTGCTGTTTGTATCTGTGAGTTTCCTCCGGCGAGTATTTTTCTGCTGGTGTGTGTCTGTCAGATATGAGGCCTAACAACTGTCCCCTCAGGCTCAGCTCAGTGTGAAACTTGTCAGTCAGTCCCACACTGGGCCAGTTGAGGAAACATCAATAATTTGTCACCACACACACACACACACACACACACACACACACTGAAACACTCCACATAGCAGGACAGAAAACACACATTCCTGCACTCACACAGACACATCACACACACACGCACACTCTTTTAAAAGCATCGATCAATACACAGTGGACTGTTATTGATCATTTTAACACTCTGACCTGCCAGAGCAGACTGGGTCAACCTTTTACCCAGAGTCAGGATGCTGAACTCTACTTCCTGTGTGTTTTATCAAATATAATTCTTTAAACCTTCCTGAAAGGTTCGTCCAATCAGACTGATGCAGTGGAAGAATTACTGAGCTTGATGTAGTTAAAGTATTGCAATTCCCAACCTAGGGGTCGGGGCCCTCCAAAGGGTCAGCAGATAAATCTGAGGGGTGGTGAGATGATTAATGGGAGAGGAAAGAAGAAAAAACAAAGTTCTGATACACAAATCTGTTTTCAGTTTTTGGACTTTTTCTCTAATCTTTGATTTTTGCTGAAATATTGGATCATTTGAACATTTATTGAGATGAAAGCATGTGAGAAGTTTAGAGGGAAAAATCACTATTTGGTGGAGCTGTTAACAACTCATAGACATGTGAAATGTGACCCCGACTACACACTGCTTTTTGTAAGACGTCAAAAGACAAAAAGGTTGGAAACCACTGCTTTGTGGTCTAAAAACAACTAGACCTATGAGTTGTGTAAATTACATTATTCCAAATGTTTCCAACAATCTCCAAACTCAGAGAAATCTGTCATTTTAATCAAGGTAACGATCTGTTTCATTTGGTCGCCTCTATCAAAGGGTATCAAACACAAGGTAATACATCAGTGTTGTGGTTGTCTGCCAGAAACTGTCATAAATTGACTTTTATTCAGTTTTAAGCCACATTTTTTAGGACAAACTTTTTAGATCTTGGTTGTTTTTGATTATATCTTTTAACTGGATGAAGGATTTTAGTAAATGGTAAATGGTAAATGGACTGTACTTGTATAGCGCCTTTCTAGTCTTCCGACCACTCAAAGCGCTTTTTACACTACGAATCACATTCACCCATTCACACACATTCATACGCTGAATGGGTACAGGGGCTACCATGCAAGGTCCCAACCTACCCATCAGAGGAAGCTAACCATTCACACACATTCATACACTGATGGCACAGCCATCAGGGGCAATTTGGGGTTAAGTGTCTTGCCCAAGG
Source organism: Thunnus maccoyii (assembly GCF_910596095.1). Classification (NCBI taxonomy): domain Eukaryota; kingdom Metazoa; phylum Chordata; class Actinopteri; order Scombriformes; family Scombridae; genus Thunnus; species Thunnus maccoyii. The sequence continues at coordinate 24,721,028 of NC_056554.1, forward strand.
ACACATCGGCATGTGGACTGGAGGAGCCGGGAATCGAACCGCCAATCTTCCAATTAGTGGACGACCCGCTCTACCTCCTGAGCCACAGCCGCCCATTTAGTGATCGGACGTCTGGATCTTAAGTTATCAGAGTTAACAACCCCTACCAGATGTCCAGTGTCTGCCGAACATCGATGGAGAAACACTGATTTTTGACATGAAACTGTTTTATTCAGTGTTTTTACCTGTTTTAATCCGGGTCTGTCTTTTTGGAGAGGCAGAAACCGGTTAAAACATCCTGAATGAAGGAATCCCAACCAGGAGAGTTTAACAATGAAGACAACGACTCCCATGATCCTTCATCCTTCATCATCATCATCAAGCTCTGTCTTTTGTTAATGTTATGATTGCGGCCCCTAGTGGCAGAAATTACATATTGTGTGTTTAACAATGTGTTGTATTTTAAAAGCTTGTTATATTATCCATTGTGTCAAATCTTCATCTGAAAAGTAACTAAAGCTGTCAAATAAATGTAGTGGAGTAGAAAGTACAATATTTCCCTCTGAAATGTAGAAAGTAGCATCACATGGAAATACTCAAGTAAAGTACAAGTACCTCAAAACTGTACTTAAGTCAGTACTTGAGTTGATGTACTTAGTTACTTGCTGTCGGACCGAGGTCAATGTCGATGATGTCGAATTCTCAGCAGAAGAAGTTTAAAACAAAGAAGTAACACCAACAGATCCACCAGCACACCTGACGTACCTGCTGCCATCTCGCCTCCTTTAAAAGTTTTTAGGGTTTAAGGGAATTTTTACACATTGACATTTGAAATATCATTGCAAATTCACATGTATCGATCTAAAATCTCTCCTCTGCTACCTTGATTAAACATGGTCACACACCTCCTGCTCTATACGCTCGTTTCTCCGAGGTCGCCTCCAGCGTAATTGATTAATAAGCAGCAGCAAACCGGTTTTACTCTTTTTTTCAGCCAAGGACGTTCACCAACTGTGCCAATAATTGCACTTTATTGGAAATATAATTGCTTGTTATGCTAACTAATGCGGAAGCCAGGAGGTAAAACGCCATATTTCTTGTTTTATCCTGTTTATTAGTCTTCAGGGCGTCTCAAGGGGTGAAAAAAGTTCTTCTTTCCCGCCATTAAAGAGGCAACAGCTTAACATTTACATTCATTCTATATTCAGTGTCCTTTTCAATATTAACATACACAAATGAAGCCACACACACACGGATGGAATATCTTTATTCATTATTATTATCTTTATTCATGCATATTTCTTCAGAAGGCAGCTCATCTCCCAGCTGAGTTGCTTACTTCATTTATCCATTAAGACGATTATTAATAAACATGCTGGTGAAATCTATCCGGGCTGCTGCCGCTCTTCTTCTCTGATTGTTTTCCATCTCTGTGAATTCCCTCCGGAAATACAGACGCCGGGGTCTGGGATTCTCGCTTCTGATTGGCTGTGGGACTCTCACTTGTTCCTGCGTGATTCAGATCCACTGAACACATTAGCGAATATTTAATCCCGCAGGACCGTTTTGAAACCGACTTCCATCATGATCCAGTGTTTCTCTGCAGCTTCTGCTCGACTCGAGAAGAAGCGAGGGATGTGTTTTAAAATGTAAATATATTGTTACATCTGCTCCTGGGACGTCGTCTGACACTGCTGCTGCTCTTTCTGGTGATAATGTGAGTGGAGACAGATGTGCTGGAGTCGGAGCAGAACCGCACCAGCTGCACCTCATCTCTAATCAATCCTCTATGAAGACTCAGCTCTGCCACTTCCATGGTGTCAGATTGTAGCTTCATTTTTTCATTCACTACCTGTTTTCCCTCACCTAAACCTGTCTCCTGTTCGCTGCAGTCCCGTCTTCTCTGTCTCCACTCTTACCCAGCTTCCAGCCCAAGTCTCAGCTCCTGGTTGCCAGTTGTTTCTAGGGATGTGCAGAGAGCCCAGTATTCGTATTTGTATCTGTATTACACTTTTAATTTTAGAAAATTAAAGTGTCACAAGACCTCTACCTATTTATACACCCATAACACAGAGACAGCACAGCGTGTAATGTGTAGGGAGGAACTTCAAAGGCGATTATTGCTTTGCACTTTTCATTTATTGCCTATTTTTTACAACGTAACTTTGTAGAAAGGAGAAGAGGAACAACAGGTTATGGAGAGTCTCTTGAGAGCACTTTGCATGTGTCAGTAGTTCAGCTTTATCTCTGGGGAACACCCCCAACTCCAAGACTGATGTCCAAATAAGGAAATGTGCGTCATGTAGCAGGTGGATGTGACTCCCCTCGTTGAGACCTGCTGATAGACGTCACAGCGGAGCAGAGGAGAGACACTGAGATAGTGATGTAACCGACCTGCGTGCTGGTATTTGACATGCTTTTCTTTTTCTTCCTGAAAACAAATAATCTTTAAAATATTTGTATGAAACAAATATTCGTTAAAAAAACCCCACTATCTGTGCTTTGCCAAATAACATATTTGTATTCAGGCACACCCCAGCCCAAACCCCAGCCCCAGCTTCCCCAGGACTGTGTTCCCTTTCCACAGCCTTGAAAATATAAAACTTGTTGCTGTTTTATCCCTGTTTGCTCACCTTGAGTGTCTGCACTTGGGTTCACCTTCTCTGCCCCTTTGAACATATATTCTATATGCATGAAACAGTTTCACAGACGTGAAGGCAGAGGAGACGTGTGAAAACAGGCAGGAGTTTGACATTGAAACAGTATTAAGTGTGAAGGTAAAGTCAGAGCTGGGAGGATATATGGATCTAATAAGTTTTTGTAATATATCTGTATTTAAAAATGTATTAAACCTGTGGGGTCATTGGACAGTAATGCAGGAAACCAACTACTAAGAGCCCAAAATGTGGACTGCCCTCAAGAAACCTAAAGTTAAGATTGTCTTATCTGCAATTTTTTTTTAAAAAGAAGCTGTTATTTCCATCATAATTAATATCATGAATAATAAAAATTATTATTGTTGGCTTAATAAATCATTTGAATGCATATATTTTGGTTTTGAAACAATATTAAAGCCTCTGAAAGATGCACATGGTTTAGTGTGTTCCTGCGATAGTTTCAGACAAAAATCATCCAAATATGGTAATTGCTCTAATGCTAATGCTAACGCTAATGCTAATGCTAATGCTAATGCCAGTGACTCTGAGAGAACAGACCATACATTTCCAAAAACAGCTGAGATTCAGGTGTGTTTGCTTAAACCCTCAGTAACATCGTCAGGCTATGAGCAAACTGTGTAATGACAACTTCCAGTACCACAGTACCAGTCCATCACCTGATGCTTACTGGCCCAAAAAGCATTTCACCCCCCCAAACACACACACAATAATAACTGAAAAAAGGAGCAGCTGTGAAACAGTGAATGAATATTTCTGAGCAAAATGACTCATTTTCATATCAGATTTTGAGCCATTCGGTCCAATAACGCTTGGAAAGTCTTAAAGAGCTGCATAAGTGAATTATTTTATCTCCACCTGGAGGTTGACTGGTACTGTAGTGATGAGTAGTAATAGATAATAATACATCATATTTTATAAGCTCATCGTAGGGTTTGTAGCGGGGTCAAATGTACATTTCCCTCTGAAATGTTGTGGAGTGTTAGCATAAAGTTAGCATTAGCATTTATATAACATTGTTGGACTCAAGGATGGTTAATTAAAAAAATAAACATACTTTATACTGAACCCTTCCAACACTAAAGTTGCTAAACTTTTAATTGTGGTTTGTTGCCACTCAGTAAGAGTTTGAGTCTTAGATGTCTACAGACAATAGACTGTGTGTGTGTGTGTGTGTGTTCTTTATAGAGAGATGTGTGTGTGTGTGTGTGTGTGTGTTCTTTATAGAGAGATGTGTGTGTGTGTGTGTGTGGGAGCCTGTATGAGAGGCAGTGAGAGGCTGAGACGGTTGATTACACCTCTCAACATTTTCAACGGATTTAGCAAAGTGCAGAAAATTATGCAAATTACACGGGCAATGATCACTCTGATCGGTTAAATTGCCGGTTGCTGCCTGTAATTACACTCAGTCGTTTCCCGAGAGAGAAACCAATCAAATGCAAATCTTCCTCCATGAAAAAAAAAAAAAATCTTCGTTAAAAAAAAAAAAAGCGTTCTGTCCTTTTTTGAGGTGCTGCTGGTCGCTCCGTGGTCTTGTTTTCATGGATCGATTCAATCACTTGGTTTCATTTAAGACCCCTTCCTGACCCCGAGTGTCCACCAACTCCTGAGGGAAATATCTGGCTCTTGTTCACCAGATGGTCTCTAATTGTGTTTTTTCTCTGAAAACAGAATACATGATGGTTCTGTCCCAGTCTGGCTCCATGTCCCTCCACCAGTTGGGCCAGATGCCCTCAGACTTCCTCCCTGAGTGGCAGTCGGCCCTCCGAGCTGATATTAAAGTTTGCTTGGATGTGAATAATTTGCAGCTTCTGTTTGCCGTGTGAGAAGAACTGCATCATTATGAAATTGTAATTAAGTAGTTAGTTATAGTAATTTTCTGCTGTTCTGGGTTTTTCTTGCATCTGTCCTACTTTTCCCTCCACACCTGCTCAGCGTTTTCCTCTGCCCTATCAGCTTCTTTCCTGTTCTCCTTAATCTCCTCACTTGAGTTTCTCCACCCGTCTCATTAGTCCTGCGTCCTGCTACTGTCTGATAATATCTGAATAAATAGATATATTTGAGTTTTGGACTGTTGGTCGACCAACACGAGTAATTTGAATACATTACCTTCAACTGTTTGGGCATTTTTCACAATTATCTAACACTGCAAAGACAAAATGTTCAATCAGTCAATAGAGGAAATAACTGGCAGATTAATCAACAATGAAAATAAATGTTAGTTGCAGCTTCAACCGATCTGTCCAATGTTTTGTTTAGTTTTTTTGTAAAACTCATGAACTAAGCAGGTTTCATGTTATGTATCTGTCCTCAGCAGCCACTCTTGCCTGGAAGCCTGGACGTTACACTACAAGGTTTAGTGGTTGCATGTGTTTGAGCAGCAGAGACGGTTCGGTTTGACACAGCAGAAAAGTCCATCATCCTTAGTTAAAGCGACTGGAACTGGAGGTGTTTTGTTTTTAACTCTAACAGAAGTAGACAGAGTCCCGGCTCTCGCTGGTCTGAGGCTTCTTCTTGTCTGCGAGCTCGGCCAAGTCCCGCTCTGTCCCTGCCGAGCGTCAGTCTCCTGCTGTTCAGCTGATTGCTTAATGAGAGGATTTTTGTTGGCCGTCTTCATCGTGGGGGAACGTTCTCTCCCCGCGAGGCCCAGACAATGCTTGGCACCGGCGTCACTTGGATTTGCTTTTAACCTCCTTCTCTGTGAGCGCCGTCAACACGATGATACACAATCGTCTCTGCGGCTTTTCAGAGGCAGATTCAGGCCTCGCTTCCACTTCAGTGCTGATTTCAGCCTTTTTATCATGAGAAAATGAGTTTGTGCTTGAGGAAATCATTTTCTACAAATCGTATCTGACTTCAAGAGCATGCAGCCCGGTTTTAGTCCATTAACTACAAATTGTGTTTGTTGCTTGACCATTTCCCAAAAGCATTTCTTATGTTTTTTTAGATTTCAGGCACAAGCAACAGCTTCACCTCCCTTCAATTTGCTATGAAAGTCAACTTCAAGGCTCATTTCAAGACAGAAAACTACAGAGATGAAAAAAAAGAATTAGGTAAAGTGTTTAGAGGACTAAAACATGCAGAACCATGATTATGTTTTGCAGGCAAAGAGCGTTTTGATGGTGTTCAGGATTGATTTGACAGAGTTCCAGTTGAAAATAGGATGCTGGCTCAGGACACGGACCGGCAGCTCAGAAATGAGTGTTTTGGATTAGGGGAAAAAGGAAATGCTCACTGTTCATTGTGAAGCGATCCACTGTGAAAGCTCGAGCTGCCAAAAACAGGGTTTTAAAAATAAACAGCAGGCACTGGGATGTAACCTCGCTGAATGTTTTTACACGTGTTCCATTTGTCACATATTCAAAAAGCCTGTTGATGGTGTGTTTCCACACAGGAAGGGAGGGGGTAGTTAACAACCTGATTTGTGGCAGTAGAAGCTTGTCACATTTTATCTGAAACTCAATTCAAAAGTAAAACTATAGATTATACGTGTGAAAACTGGAATAATCTGATAAAATTCTAAATTCATATTGTCTAAGTGTTCATCTGTAAACTAGGCTGTTGTTGTTCTCTTCTGTGGTGCAAAATGAAGAAAACTAGCAAGCAGTTCTTCAAATCAATGGTGAGGAAGCATTTGACTTGATGCTACATGGGGACATTGTAGAGAAAGATAAGTCATAGTAAAATCACATAACATTAGGTTAAATTAACAGAACATTAATTCTGTGATGTGGTTCAGGTTTGAGTCTCAGCTCTGGGGAACGCGTCGGTGGGTCGGTCCACAACGTTGGTCTGGATTTCCTGAAGAGTCTGGATGGATAACCATCAAATTTGGTAAACACAGTCATGTTTCCCTCGAGATGAATCATGATGACTTTGGTGATCCCCTGACTTTTTTCAGTTTGTCCAATTCTTTGGTTTTTGACTAAATATTTGTAAAGCTACTGAATTCCCATCAGCCTCAGCTGTACTTTGTGTTTTTATGGGTCAACAAATACAAGTCTGCTAGCACACTAAACTAAGATGGTGAACATGAACTGTTGAAGGATTCAGTATCCTTGAAACAAACTAGTTTGTACAATGTACAAATCAGCCTGTTTCAGTTTCCAAATCAAAACAAAGATGGCAGCCCGTCAGCTAGCTGTAGAGGTAACAGACTTGGAAAACTGGTTAAAATCTTCTTCATTGTGCAGCAGATGGAATATTTTAGAAGAATCTTTGAGGATTCTGAAAATACCGTCAGAACAACGGTGTCTTTAAATGATCTTCTGGGTTTTTCAAGTCTCGCCAGTCAGAACCGTTAGCATGGCTGTAGACCGCTAAGATGTGTTCAGACTGAACACGAAATCCATAGTTACTTGCTAGTGTTAATAAGTAGTGTTGTCCCTGAACAGCTAACGTACCGTGTGGTTGAAACTGCCTTCCCATGACGAATGTGCCAGTGAGTGTGCAAAGATAGCATTACGCCAATAAGACACAGTTCCCAGGGAGTTAGCAAGAAGGCTAATCTGTGATATAGCAATTTGGTTTTCTGTGTGAAGAAGATGTGTGAAGATAAGTCACCTTTGTATTATCACCAAAGCGTTGAGGTCACTTATGAACTCAGAAGTAATGACCAGATGGTTGAATTCAATTAAAAATGAGGCGGAGACTAGAAACTAAGCTCCACAGTAGGAGGAATTATGAAAAGTATATAATATGAAGTTTAATGATTTTGCATCAGGTTTTTCTTTGTCCCGGGACAAAAAGGCCTCGGTTTGCTCTGTATTGTTTTATATACACAGTAAACCTATTCACATTTCACTTTTTTGAGTCTTTCTCTTATAAGTTTTGAGTTTTATACTAAGTTGTGGGTGATTTATTGGCCCATCTGAAGATTTTTCCACGACAACCGACCAGTGTTGGGCAAGTTACTTAAAAATTTTAATTCATTACTGATTACACATTACGCATTGTAAAAGTAATTACATTACTTAACCTACTGCTCAGCTGCAAAAGTAACGTGTTGTATTACTCATTACTTTGTTACTCAGCCATCAGCTCAGAATCATCCACACGTTGCATCTTTGCATTTAACACGTAGAAATAGAAAGTGAAACATTTCTGGTTTAACAAGCAGGCGGGAGACAGTTTGGACCTCAGCTGCACGATTCACAAACCCTCCAACTACGAGCTAAACCAGCGTCAGGTGAGTCCTGAACGTAGGCTAACGTTAGCAAGACAGCTAAGCTACAACACAACTTTTGGAATCACCGTGAGTCTAATTTCTCCTCGTCTGGAGCGTCTGTCAGCTGAACGCACAGACTGTAATGTGTAATCTCTTACACTTCCTGTTACTGAAATATCAATAATACAACTGTTCACTGGTACGACTGGCATGACTGTGTGCTGGTCAGCTGAGCCTCAGACTTCTTATGTTGTTTTCTTCTTGTCTCCGTATGTTTATGAACTGCAGCCATAAAGCTTCAGGCTAAGAATAAATTTTTCACTCAAACTGAGAAACCTTTTTTTTTGACTTTATAGGCATTTGCTAAAATTCACTTGATTATTTATTCTGAGCACAGCTTCAGTCTTGCTCAGGGTTAAACCATGAGACACCCACTAATCACAGTTTTATAGTAAGTAAACCTGCCTTGTATGTTTCTAAATGGTTTAAACAAAATAAAATGTCTGTTTTTTTAAGTATTTAAATTATAAATGTGACAGTATAGATAGATGATACAATGTGATTGGCGGGTGTCTGTTTAAATCTTCTCGTTCTGCATTTAAAAAACAGCCAATAAAGTTAGAATATTTTAATTTTTCGTGTCAGTGACTTTAATAAAAGAAAATTAAACTGATGTTCACTGACTCTTGAAGTGCACTTTACATTTATACACACCTCCTGAAATCTGTATTTTATCTGCTCATTACATGTATCCACACGTTCCCATTAAAAAAGAAAAGTTGTCGGAGCGAAACACTATTTTCTCTGTTTGGTATGTCAAGACTGAATTATTCCTGAGTCTCCAGGTGTCTGACTGAAAGATGAATCATTCCTCAGACTGAGCGCCGCTTCCTTTACTTTAATTACGTCTCACATAGACACACACGTTTGGCAAAACAGGACAAACTTCAGTGTCTCCTCATTATCTTTTGTATTTTAGTTGTAATATAAATCACATCATATTTTAGAATTAATATTTTAAGTGAGTCAGTGTGGACGACTCGCTGTCTGTCTCAATGGTTTATTAATATTCTCCTATATCACCACTTTTTAACCCTTCTGACCCTTCACAGTATCCCTTCATAATTAATCTCTATACCAGTTTCTGTTTTTCATTCATAAATACCTCATCAGTCATCAATAAATGGGTGATTCATCCTTAAGCTTTCAGACAGCAGAGATCCTTTACATTCATGCCTAAAATAGAAGAACATAACAGCTAAAATTATTTCAGTGAATTTTATTGAATGTAGAGAATGCAACAGTGGTTTTGAAAAGTGTTTTTTTTTTTAATAAATACGGGTCATATTTAACCCCAAACACTCTCTATAGCATGTACAAAAATATAAAAAGAAAAAAAGAACAGTGTTTATTGTGTTTTACTGCTCTCAAATGTAAAAATGGGTCGAATTCGACGTAAACATTATGTTCTTCTCACACAGCCATAGACTAAACTAGATGTGAAAGTACAAAAAGAGATTTTTCTTTATCTGCAAGAGCATCTCAAGGTTGTTTATATCTCATCACATGTGAAAACGACTGAGCTCTTAGCTTTTCATCTTTTTTTCACATTGTCAGATGTCAGAATGCCCGGCGTGTTCATCTAAAATACTGCAGCCATACAAAGAAACCAGTGGGGCTCAGAGAGGAGGGGCAGAATTTGGAGTAGAAAGTTTCAAAATCACTCACAGCAGTCAGTGTTGTGCTCATTTTCCGAGTTTGGAGGACTTAGCGTTGTGATATATATGATGATCAGAATGTGAATTTTGCATTAAGTTTGCTTTAGTTATATATTTTATTTTAGTTTAGTTTCGTATCATATTTCAACTCCAAATTCATTCAGATTAAGACTTTTTTTTTGACTCCTTAGAGGGTCTTTTAGTTCAACCAAACACTTAACAAGACTTTCATGGTTTCACAGCTACACCTGTACTCTGTGAATCTGGGGTTATGCCCATAGACTGTATAAAAACATGGACGTAGTTAACGTGACGTCACTCGTTGGTTTCTGAAGAGCGGTTCTGAAGCTCAAAGTGAGCCGCTCCGGTCGTCGCCATCTTGGCATTGCGTGACTCTGCCTAACTCCCAGCCAATCAAAAATGGGCAAAGAGGCGGGGCCGAATGGCTGAAACAAGCCACCTAGCGGCTGGCGGACCTGTCACTCAAAGCAGCCATGTCCTTCATTATGCATAACTTTACGGCTTAATAAAATTTAAACGGGTGAATTATAAAAAAATTCACCCCCCGTACAGTTGTCATGAAAGAGGAAATTAGCTACAGAGACCAAAACCGTTGTTTGTACCAGACTGTAAACATGTTTATTTCTGCTGTAAAGTTGGACATTTTAACATGGGGGTCTATGGGGATTGACTCACTTTTGGAGCCTCAAGTGGTCGTTCAAGGAACTGCAGTTTTTGGCTTCATTTTACAGCCCCGGAGGTTGCTGCTTGGTTTCTCCTCATGTGAAGAAGGTCTGAACTCGTACATTTAGTTTGTGCCTTCTAAGAATTTCTAAGAAAATTCTAAAATTGATGAAGGCTACAACTTTTCCTTAAATCATTCAGACATGCCTCTTAAGTACAGATCTGTGGTTCTCGCCTGAGGCTCATGTTTCCTGGCTGATGGGCTGCAATGTTAAGATGGTTTTGTTGGTTTGCATTATGCAGCGTACAAAAAAGTGCAGGCTCTCTGCTCTGAAGTGTGCTGAGCTGCAGCTGCTGTTATGTTCATATGAATCTATTCTGCTGTTGATTGAAGTTTCCAGGTTATTTGATTTATGTATTTATGCATGTTATACCTGCAGTGGTGTCCATAGCTTCTTTATTTCATTTATTGGTCTTGGTTGCATGAGTATTGTGCTCGTTTCTGATGAGTTCTAGTAAGAATATATTTGCGCAGCCTATTGTAATTGGAAGTCTTCTGTATGCACAGGCTGCACAGCACATCTATAGAAATGGAATTATTGTTAGCATTGGTTAAAGGTGCTTTTGAAGCTGCTACTGGGTTGCAGAATATTTTCTCCAAGCAATTTGTTTATATGAATATATGATGTTATTCGTTCAAAAAAGAGACTTTCATTCTCATTTTGAAATTCAATCGAGCTGTCTTACCAGATGAGAGCCTGTGTGTTGATGGCTGTGTTTGCTGTTTAAACAGCAGAAACACTGGCTCAGAGAAAAAACGTGTCAGACACAGGAGAGAGAGCAAAGAGAGAGAAAGGCTTTTTTTTTCCATTTAAAGCTCCACTAAAATAAATCTTGAAAACAAACTCCTCCACTGTACTTTCTAATCTGCTTCATCGTGTTACATCATGCCGTTGTCCATGTCAGAAGTCAAAAACGAAGCTCAAGCTGAGATTGTCAAACGTTTTGACACCACTTGACACCTCAGATTTGCCTGCAGACGTTTACAGCAAAGCAACACTCACATCATGTTCACACATGGACTCTGAAAGCAGGAAATTTAAGACTTAAGTGTATATTACAGAAAGGGTCAACCCTGAACCTGCTGCACAGTGACGCTGATATGATAAACTGCTGAAACATTTGCATATTTTAATGACATTTTGTACAGATCTACAGGAAACACAAGAAGAAACTTCAAATGGTTGAAGTTGAGCTTCAGCTGAAGAATTACACAATTATTTTTGAATTAAGTTTTAACAACAGATTACAAATCCACATTCATTAGGGAAACTTGCACTGGAGGACACTTTGGCTTTGCAAATATTTTGTTTGATCAACACTTTTTTTTTGTTTAAGGAGCCAAACTCTAAAAAGTCCCCAAAGCAAAGAGGCAAAATAGATTCAGTGGTTTGTCGTTACCTTTCACACGACCCATGTGAGCATTTTCTGAAGTCACCTCTATGGTTGAAGACGCATAAATCAACTAAAACTAATTATTAAGGAGAAAGATTGTGGTCATCGTTAAGACACCAGCGTTGACTGTAGGAGACGGGATTCAAACCATGGCCTCCGATATCAAAGTCAGATACTTTCAAGTCCAATAAAGTCAGTTCAGTTTTATTTATGAGACCCAAGATCATAAATTTGCCTCAAAGGGCTTTACAATCATATACAGTATATGATACCCTCTAACGTAAAACCAGTGGTTCGGATAAGGAACCCCCCCCCCCCCCCAAAAAAGAAAGCAAAAGAGGTGGACAGTGTGCTCATTGAACCATGGTTAGATACAAGTGCAGGAAGAAAAACAGTATTTATTGCAATGTTTCAATAAACTACAAATACCTTGCAGGTCGAAAAGTTGCAATATAAACTTAGAAGCTTGTACATTTCTCCTTTTCTTAGATCAAATATCAAAACAGAATTTCAGAACAAAAGTAGTTATTATTATTATTATTATTATTAAAATCTTTTGTGTGGAGCTCAACTTTGGTGAATTTGTGTCCTCTTGACAATGCTAACCTTTGAAGGAATCCAAAATGGAGAAAACTATCATGCTAGCTGTATCACACCATTCAAATTATTTCACAAATTGTTCCACTTTTGTCATTGTTAGTTTTGCTAACAAGCTAGTTTTGGCAGCCTGGCACTAGCATGTTACCGGCTAGCTAGCATGCTACCATTTAGCTAACCAGCCACAGTAACTTTCCAATTAGCTCCTCACTACGTACAAATGGATTTTGCTGGGCCAGGTTCTGGTCTGACCAGGCTCACCATAACAGGTTGGTGCTATAACAATGTCATACTTGTTTCTGAGTGGACGGTCAGTATTAGTACAATCACAAGTTGTCAGGAAAAGGTAAATATAGCGTTGTTTTACGTGTTGGAACAAATAAGTAGTGCTGCCATCTTTTCCAATGAGGTGGTTTCGCTTCCATGGTCAGAAATGAACCATCAAGTCTTGGTTTGACAGCTGGTTGTACTGATTCTGACTCAGCATCAGAAAAAGATCAAGTTGAACGAGGGTTAAGAGAGACAACACTTTTTGAGGGGAATTTATATTCTGAACAGTAAAAATAACAGTTCTCAACCAGTGTAAAATGGTTCCAAGTAGAGATTTCTTGGTTTCCCACCATTAGTAGTTTCTGTGGATACTTGAAAGTCAGTCACATGGGGCGTTTTTGGCTTCTTCTCATGCAGCCAACTGAAAACCAGCAGAGTGAACACAGATCTGACTGTGATTGATTAGAGTTTAATGTTTGTTAGCAAGGATTAAAACCCAACACGAGGCAGCTAATGAAACCCCAGAGGGTTCCTTATCGTGTCCAGGATTTTAATTGTTGTATGGATGTGATCCATATGTGCATCCATACGTGTCTCGGTTTTGAGGTTAAATATATCCTGGGCAGCAGATGGATGGTATTTGGTCATCATGCCAACATGCCATGTCTGTGTATGTTTTCGTTGATTATGCGCTAAATTAAAAGTTGCAGTGACCTCTGCATTTGGGACTTTGGAAGGTCGTTTCAGTCAGCTGTGAGCTTTAGTAAAACCTAAAAGGAATCTCAATCTGCAAATCAATTTCCTGAACTTATGACTTGTCAACATCAGTGATCGTTTCAGAGATGACTTTTAAATGCTGTGTTCTCTCATCTGACTGTTGCATTTCTGCTTATTGAGCTCACGTTGAGTGAGCGCGGAGGAGAAGTGGAGCGAGTAAAAGCAGGAATGACAGTTTTGATGTAAAAACCAATGAGATCCGAGTTATTGAGTTTTCAATCAAATGGATTGAAAAAGTTAACGCTGGAGGGTTTACCAGGAAATGTTTTGCCATTTCAGATGTTTTATCAGCCAGCAGATGAAATGCAAGTGTAGAAGATTAAGGTTTATGAAGTGTGTGTGTGTGTGTGTGTGTGTGTGTGTGTGTGTGTGTGTGTGTGTGTTCCTGGAGTAAAACTGAAAATGATTGCATGTTGTGTGATGCAGCTCAGATTCATGATTTGTTACAAGAAAGTCAAATAACAAACCTGATCCTCCATCACTCAGTTCATCTCAAACAGTCACAACAGTGAAGAAACGTCAGATTATGTGACTCGAACCAAAACAACAGAGACTGTCAGATAACGACAGATGAAATGCTTAGTTAACCCTTCTGTCATGCTGCGGGTGCAATTAACTCATATCAAAGTTTAAAAATACAGGGAAAAAAAAAAATATATATATATATATTTTATAAGTTTTGGAGCATGAAACCTTTTCTGCTGGGTTTAATTAGTGTAATGAATATGTAAATGGAGAATGACTTATTTAATGTGTTTGCACCCCTCCAATTTTATAATACACACATACTGTTCGGGTCAATTTGACCCGACACTGAGAATGGAGGCTTCAAAGGATAAAAAATATCAAAATTTAGACTGAAAGTGAGTTGTTTTTCTTTTCAAATATGAGCCACAATGTGACTGCCTATAGTTGAGTACATATTAGTAATCATCTAAAAAGTATTAGAAATTAGTTTCAATCAAAATTCACAATATTGTCATTTTTTAAACATACAACAACAAATACATTTTGTTAACTTTCCTGGGTTTGGCTTGGGCGCGGTTATGCTTGGACGTTTATTATGAAAATTAAGCAATAAATTCCGTGAACCAATCATAAAGGACGTGACACGCTGACGTTAGCATTTTGTCTCATTTCTGGTTGCCGGAGTGTCTGTTATTGGTAGCGTTTCTGCATCTCAACCCAGTAAACTAGTTCTGCTTAAGCACTCTTAGCTCTCTCCTTGATTTAACGATTTACTTGCCAATCACACAGTTGTTTAAATGCTTTTCAGATCGGCAAGTTCTGTTAGCTTAGCAGTTAGCGATGGCTTCCCTCTCTCCCTCTCGCTCTCCTGCTCTCTCTTGCTCGTTGCATGTTATGTTTAGCTATTCCCCTGCCTCCTTTAGTGATAATGATACATGTAATAAATGTAGTATATTTACCGTGTTGGAGAGGCTCAGTGAGTTCGAAGTGCAGCTCTGCACCATGGAAACCCAGTTGCTAGCGTGTGTAGTTAGCCCGCTCCCTGTAGCTAGTGCTGTTACAGCAAATTTAGCTGTTTTTTGAACTAGGTGTTCTAACAGTTTTGAATGTTTATTTTCACTCATATTTTTGTGGATGCTTAATGAGACACTCGACTTTGCTATCATATGTATTTTTACTATTTCAAGCCAAATTTCCTGAGGCTTTAATGTCCAGTTTGAAACAGAGCAAGCTAGCTAGCTTGCTAAAAAGCCCCTTAGTTACTCTTGTTATGCCTGTCAAGCTTTCCAATGTAGCATGGATGGATGGATGGATTGACTTACTGATGGATGAAAAACTGAGATGAATGGGGAGGGAAGAAAAGGAAGGATGGATATTAGGTGAATGAACGATGGAAAAATAAAACGGATGAGTACAAAGACATAAATGGAATAATTGATGAATGGATGGATCAAAGGATGGAGTGAACACTTGAAAAAAAGGACTGCAGGATTGATGGATTATTTATAGATGCAAACGTGGATGAATTGAAGTTTGAATGATTGATAAAGTTTATGAAGCTCAAATAGTAGATGAAGGGATGACTGGATGGATGGATGGAGGGGTGGATCAGAGGACATCAATAAGGAAGAAAATGGCTTACGTCAATTTCCCCCAAATGACCCCTCTCTCTCCTTCATCACTCATATTTCTCTCTCCCTAAATCTTTAATTTTTCACTCATTCCTCTCCCCCCTGCTGTCTCTTGTTGTCTCTACAGATTTTCCCTCCCCATGTGTACAAGTTGAAAAGTTCAGACATATTTCACAGCAAACGAATTGGAGTCTAAAGTTACTTTATTGCAATATGTTCCTTTCATCATCTTCCAGACAATTGTATACTTCAGAGTCCATTGCACATTTTTATACTTTTTATACAAGTTAAGATAATAAATAACAGAAAATACCTAAGAGACACAAAGTCAACCAAACCAAAAACAACAACAACGACAAAAAGGAGGGTGGTGGAGGAGTACCTGTTTATTGCAAATCTTGGGTAGATTGAAATGTGTTATTTTAGTCTATCTCTGGGGTAAATCTTATTCCATTTTTTATGTGGTCTCTGATTGTAAAAGTTAATCTTTCCATGTCCAACAATTGTTCTATTGTTGCATTGTTCTAAATGAATTTATTGTGTGTTTTGTAAATAATTGAGAGCATGTTACTGACCCCTTGCTAGCCCAGCAATCTGTTTGGGACAAAACAAGAATCAAGCACCATTTCTCTGAGATATGTCACGAATGAGGACAGGACAGACCGGTGAAATGAGAAGGCGAAACAGGTAACCAGTTCAAAGTGGCAAGGCAGATAGGCAGGTGATAAACAGGCAAAATGGTTCAAACCACAGGAACAGCAGGAACACAAAGTCCAGGATCAGGTAGGTCTTTGTGATAGCTGGTTAGAGATTCACACACACATTTATACTCTATATTATGTCTAGAAGACTCTCCTTGATGTAATACATTTCCTAAACCTAACTCTTATTAACTTAAAGCAACCCAAGTGTTAACCCTCAAACAGCCCTTTGAAGAAGTGAGAAAAAAATGTCCTGACTTTACAAAAAAATTCTTTTTACTTTGTAAAAATGTCCTAATTTTCCAACAATATCTTCAGTTTCTATGTATGTCCTCAGTTCCTAAAAAATGTCCCTTTTCTCCAAAAATGGTCCTCATTTCCCAAAATATCTTTACTTTCCACAAAAGTCATCTTACTCCAAAAATGTCCCTGCCTTTTCAAAATGTCTTCCTCATAAATGTCCTCATTAATTATGTGATTGTCAGACAAACCCGTCCACCGGCGATCAAAGGCAACACACACATACAGATAAAGAAAGAATGAGACAGTGCCGTTTAAAATAGACACACGTCAGTCGCTCTCTGTTTCTATTTTTCATCTTCATCTCTCTCTCTCTCTTTCCTCCTCCTCTTCCTCTGTCTTTCTTTTCTATTTTTCTATGGTATCATCCATCTGTAAACATTAATCATCTCTTCCTCTCCCTGTCATCCTGTCTCTCTTTTTCTTCATGACATTTATCTCTGTCGGAGTCTCTCCTCCCTCTCTGGGAACTCATTGTTCCATCTCAGACACTGACGTCGTTTCCACCCCTGAAATTAATATGTTCAAACTTTTCTTGCCAACGGCTTTCATTGAGTTTTTCTCTGACATTAAAAACATCATGTCCAGACTGTGTTGCATAAAAGTTTGAACTGAGATCACATTTAATAATCCCTCTTTGCAGTCAAGAATAATGATTTGTTTTTAAATGTACTGCTAATGAAGAATTAAGGTCCATGGAAACAGTGCAAAGTGCTTCTTTTTGTCTCAGCTGGCTGAGAGGGGGCGTGTCGGTGTCTGTGTTTCATTGACATTAGCTGACAGGCTACCAGTGTTACATAATACAGAATGGAGACAAAGCAAACAAGCTGCTGTAGCTACAAACCGTGGACAGACAGCACATAGTTAGTAGTGGGATCAAAGAGTAAGAACCAAACCAGCATCCAACAGGCCCAAAATGACATTTGCAGGTATGTTTATACGCTGTTTATTGTGCTGCAGCTGAGCAGATAAATGGCTAATCTAGCTGCTAAATGACGTTAGCGGTGCACTTTTCCTCTGTGAATGTTTGTTTGATGGCTAAGCTGCAGGACAAGACATGTGTTCACGTTTGTAAGTTAGATAAGAAGGAGACTTTAGCAGGAAAGCTAATGTGGGTTGTTGTTCAGAGTAGCAGGATGCAATCAGGCTCAGTGTGACCATCTGCTCTGTCATAGAACGTCACATTATCACTTCATAAAGATTTGATTTGCTGTATAGAAATAAAGGCTCCAGCTACTTAAACAGGCGATGGAACGGTATTTAATCAGAAGAAGGTAAAAGTAGGAGGCGCCATCATGAAATCAAAGAATTTGAAATATAAATTTCTCCCTTTTTGGTTTCTAATTTTTTTATAAAAGGAGAACAGGACAACTGATTTTCACAGCAGATATGTTGCTGTAGCTGACAAAAACAGTGGTTTCATTTCAGTTGGACTTTAAGTGGGAAACTGCATCATCCACTAACAAAGTAGCAAATGATAAAACATACAGTGTTTGATTCAAGTCATAGTTATTAAAACATTTCACATCCTTGAGATTCAGGATGCTACACTGCATTCACTATGCTAGATTTAGCATCAATACAAGCTAAAAAAAAATGGGGAAAACATTCATGTCAGTTTCAACATCTCTTGTGTATCAACTCAGTGAAAACAACCTTGAATCCACTCGTCACTGATGGTGAAAGATAAGAAAACAAGACTAAAAGATTACAGCCACACAAGACTGGACTTAAAATAAATACAAGTTGCCAAATGGGGAAAAAAACATTCAAATTTTTGTGACCTTGTGATCGCATGGAGAGTTCAGACCATAGTTGAATTTAAGGATTTCTGCCTGCGAGGCTTAACGCAGGGCATCCACAGGAAATCCTAAGAGGAAGAAGACTTCTGGGATGAGCAGAAACATGATTTTAAATAATATTCATTCTAATGACTCAACATTTACATCACTAATTAACTATATTGTGATCTATAAAACACATAGGTGCTGTGTCACAGCAGTAGTGGCAGTAAATCCTTAATGAAGAAATTATGTCACAGTGGAAAAGTTCCATCCTACACAACAGTTAATCTCTGACACACAAACGTCATTATCAGTGTTGCTGGTTCATTTCTCATATAATATAGATGCTGACCTTCTGGTCTTGTGGTGGAACTAATTACCTCCCAGAGGCAGAAACAATCTTCAGACCTTCAAAGGCCAGACGAAGATGACCGGACACAATTAAAACATCCCACAGTCGGCCCACCGGCCTCCGCGCATCACAGGCTTCTTAAGGAGCAAGAAACAGACATTTTGGAAGATTTTGAAGACAAAGAGGTGTCGTCCTGGTGATCTGAAACTCAGTGTGTTGCCTTAAAGCTGCACTGCGCATGTTGTTTTTGTAAGTCACACAGAGGGGTTCCAGCTCAGAAGAGCATCACTCGCTTCTAATTGAGTCCCTGAAGATTACAGCAACGACAAAAACACACAAAGAAAACCTCAGACTTACTTTATACATCCTCTAACTGCTATTCCTGCTTTTTTCTCACCTGTCATTCGAAAACCGTTATATAACATTCATATATGGATACATGCACAACTACACAAGTTTTACACATAGAATATTATGTTTAAATTTGCATACTTTATGACATATTCCTCAAAAAAAACAAACACTTTTGGCTCATATGATATCATCCAAAGACAATTCAAGTGCACATAATCAAAGCGGGCCAACGACGCATCTCTCTGGCTCTTGTTTTTGTATAATGGTGCTGCTCAAGCGGCCCACAGAGTGACCAGTCCATCGGGTCTCACTCTGCTTACAACTACATTTACACCAGTTGTAGAGATTGTGTACTAGAGAACATGAGACACATTCTGTAAATGTGATTTAGGAGCTGATAGCAAATTCTCCAGTGTAACATTAATGCGTGAACTCGGCAGAAATAATATAATGTCAACGATAGGGACATGAGCCGCATTAAAACCACATTAATCTGAGGACAGGATCGCTGTGAATGATCTCCAGCTACACTGTATATTCAACGTCACTTATGATTTATTGATCAATAGAAAATTTATTTCAAAATAGAAAACATTACACTTCATAACATATTGTATTCATAACAGGAGGTATTGGCTGGGTCTGGATTGACTTGCCGTTCAGTCCCGATGCGGACCGAGGACCAGACTTTGAGAAGCCCTGATGTACAGTTTGTCAGTTGTTATGAGTTATACAGTGTAATGCACTGTGGCTAGTATACAGTCATTTGTGTCTCCAGTTTTATGATGTCACTTGAGGCTGAAGACTGGCCAGGGTTTGAGTTGAATTGTGGGTAATGTAGGCACCAGGTGGTGCAATAAAAAAGACAATATCTCTGGTTCTGCATCAATTTTGACCCCTTTTTTAAAAAAAACTGTCCATCATGAGTCCAATTGTGTTATTGGAGTGCAGTGCTAAATCAGTGGAGGACTCTTAATATGTCGCTTTGTCTTGTTTAAACAAACACCCAATTCTGTCATTTTTTGAAGAAGACTCATTCTCAAAACTACAAGAGGTTGGTTTGACAGGAATCATGGTTAATTTCCAGCCACTTTAACAAATGACCAAAGCTGTTTTTCTGGAGAGAAAGTGTCTCTGACTGGTAACAATGGTAGTAATACTGTTAACATTTAACGGTATCACTCGCACATAAATAATATAATCAATTATTTGGAGGGCAACTCTGTAGAGGAGTCCAACAGTTTCAGAGCCCTGTGGCTGTTTGGGAGGCGGGATAATTCTCCAGACATGGTGCTCAAATTAAGTCTCATCTCTAAAACACATGTCCTCTTTGGGAAAAAAAGTCCCTCTAAAATGTCTCCAAAATCTACTAAAACATCCCTTTTTTTAACCAAAGAAAGCAGTAATGTTCCATTCCAAATCTTTTTTATTATGGATGACCCTAATCTAGGATGTAATGCATATTTGATACCAATAAGAACTGACAGCTATGAAGAAAAAACAGAATAACAAGGGAACAGGAATAACAAGAGCCGTCACATCCATTTCAGCAGTTACACGTCTCCAACACACTTCAGTTCCGGTTTGGGACTTTGTTCCGACTGAAACGAAGCATCTCAACAAATAAGCTGCCATAGTTGCCAAAAAAATGACAACTTCTCCCATAAGCGGGGCAAGATTTACTCATTAGAAATTCAGATTTTAGCATGTTGCACGCCAGATGATACAGTATGGTTTGATGCCATATGTTCATTTGAGCAAGATCATGTAAATTCATGCAAATGTTTGGTTTACAAAACATCAGATCAGTTTAAAATGTGAAGTTGGAGCTGCAGTGTGAGGTTATTGTCCAAGTAGAGCAGCGCTGGACTCAAGCATCTCTTAACAGTGATCAGACTGATAAAACTCACTCAACAACACAATTATGTACTAACAGTGATGAAAGATTCAATAAGTGTGCAGACGCACTCAGGCAGGACGCCGCAGATGCATACACACACCCCCGTTTTTCTCTCGTGTCCGTATGAATAATTAACAGCACATTTTCACTCTTTCCTCCTCATTTGGCACATTAGCTACACACACACACACACATGATTACAGTTCAAACCAGGTTGTGAGCTGCAACATTTTTCTCTCCCGCTGTTCATGTAAAACATTTTTAATGTTGCTTTCCTGCAGCGGAGAGCTCCATTAATCCTGACAGTGTTTCCACCGGGGGCTCACACCTGCACTCTCTCTCTCAGGTGAGTCTCAGGTGTTGCATCCATTAAACATTCAGTCTGGGTGAGTCATTGCCAACAAACCCCGTGAACAGACCAACACCAACAGTGTGTTAATCCATTTCTCAAAACTCTCTGTCTGTGACTCTCAGCTACTGAAGACATTCATCTTTAATGACACCTCACACATACAGTGTGTGTGTTTCCGCGTACACACTACAACACCAAGCCGGCGTTTTCACATTTACACACTCTGGAGGCCATTTTGGAAATCTATCATTAAAAGTTTCTTCATTTTATTGCTTTCTTCAACTTGTCGTATCTTTTCCTGATTCAAACTTAAAAGAAACAATTATGAAAGAACAGGTTTGTACCTGATTATTATCAGAGGAAACAAGGTGCTGCCAAACATCCAGCTTCTCTTGGTGTGGCTGAAAGCCAGTAGACCTTCTACTACTGACTCAGTGTGTGATTTAAGGTCCCATGAAATCCTGTTATTACTTCCTTAACGTTATGTGTTTCCTCTTGAAACATAGTGAGGAATCAATCTTCAATTATGGAGAAAAAAAGGGTCATTTCTTGTTCAAAAATGTGTGATGTTTTGAAATATTTAATCTACTTAATGGATCTGGCTGTCAAATCAACAATGAACTGATCTACTAACAAGTATTGTGTGTGTATCCAAAGCCTGATATTTCTTATTCCTCTGTGCTGTAGACCTCTGTTGTTGTCCAAAAACTATTAAAAACACGTCAGTGAGTCACACCGCTGCACTGGGTGACATGTTCCTTCATCATGAAGAGTTTGGTCATGAGAGTTTGTTTAGAAACGGCTCCAAAGACTAATAACAGTGATCATGTTTTCAGTCTCCAGAGAGTAGTTCTGTAGTTCTTTTGGAAAAGCTGTGTTTTCAGGGAAGAAAAATGCAGAACATTGTGAACTAGTTCACTTTTAATTCAATGAACGAGCTAAGGTTCATGGGTATTGTGGTATTTAGAGCAGTCAGATAAAACATACTTTCTCAGAAACAGAAACTGGTGGTTATAATATGAACCTATAGGATCATTCAGGAGAGTCCTGTGTTTCTATGTTAAGTAACATTGAGAATATTGTTGAAAGAAAAGTTTGAAATTGGCTGTCTGAGCCACGTTTTGAACACAACAGACTATTTCATTTGGATCACAATGCTGACAAGCTTAATATTTCACAGTTTCAGCAGTCTTAAAAGTAGATGTTTATATATTTTCATTTATATTTAGAAAATACCTTCTTTTGCTAACTCTGCTGCTAGCCAAACTGCTCTTGTTTTAGCTATGACCACATATGTTTCCCTCTGCTTGTTGTCAACACATCCACACTCAGACTCGTTGAGTAAAACTGTGTTGAGCAGGACTGGAGTTGATAGAGACATTACTTTTTTAAGCAGTCTGCATTTTTTTAAGCTGATAAGAATGTTTTGATTTTGGATTTTCTTATTGTTTTTTGCCCAACAGAAGGCCATTCGTGCCTTTATCTTCTTTGATTTAGATTCCTGCGAAGCCCCTTCGAGCCTGACTAAATCCTCTAAGACCTCCAGTTCACAGTGGAGTGGCCACCGCCGAAAAGTAATTATTCTTTCAGTTTCTTATTTTGTGTCAAATTGGTATGACTCCCATATTTCACATTGGTGAAAATATTCCCACCAGAATTTGTTCCGTTTCAGGAAAAAAAACTTCCACAGTGAATCATGGATGGATACCAGCAGAGGTAAGTGATAAAAATACTGTATGTTTTTCACAATTTGGGAGAGCTGATCAATTATTCAGGGTAAAATATATCAAATATTAAAAGTAAAGCATCAGAAACACTCCCTGAACATGTTATTTACACCAAACTTCAATGGCCTCAAGCAGAGGATCCAGGCTCTGCTGCCCGCTGAGCTGCATACTGAGATCTCTAAACCATGAAGAAACCTACTGCTGGGTTTCCAGAAACTTAATTCAAATAGTGATCAGCTATTCAAACACAGTTCCACAGCAACGTAAAGAGATTAGAGGGTTCGTAGGGTGGTCAAACTGGTCAGTCTTTCCCTCTTTTGTATGTCTTTCTTTAATCATCTTCTTCTTTGCTTGGGTTTATTTTCTGTTCCTGCCATCCACAGAATTAGAGACTGTATGAAAAATGTTGGGGGATAGATCAGAAAAAGTGGTAAGGCCATTGTTTTCTAGAAATTATGTTTCTATACTAATAATTTATTTTACAAAATACATTTTGAGGGAAGCGTAGGGTTCCCTGAGTTATGTTCACTGGCAACATTTTGTTGAGTTACGTTTTTGTACCACATGCCTTTCATTCATAGGTGTGCCAGGGTGGGCGTTCAAAGCGCAGGACTTTGGCTGTTTTCAAACCTGTGTAGTTTAGTCTGGTTGAAGAGGATCTTGGTTGGTTTTCCTCCTTGGTGTGGCTAGTTTGGGCAGATCTGAAAAAAGCCACAACAACCACGGTTTGAAATTGAAGCTAATGCGGAAGTACCGTAAAGTGCCACTGCAGCCGCAAGATGCTACAATAGACTCTAAAAATGAGAGACAATTGGAAATTATTTGGAAATTATTGCTCTGTTAATAAAATTTGAAGACTTACAATAATTTTGATGTCTGCCATGTGGGTGTTGATTGACAGCTGTGATTGACAGTTGGCTCCAGGACTGAGTCGGTCTATTGTCGCAATATTTCACTAAGTTGAATGTTACTTGATTATAATGCCTGCTGTGTTAGTTAGCTAACGTTAGCCCAAGTGTGCAGGGCTTTGTGTTTTTTTTTTTTTGCTATGACTTATATATTTGTCCCACCAAAATCTTTTTCCAATCAACCCAGAAGCTGTAGAAGCATTTGCTATAGGAACACTTAACTTAAACTCTGCAAGTCTACTTACAAGAAACACATTTGTTTCCATTTTTGTGGCCGTTTTTCTATACTTTTTAATGAAGCCAGGTAGATATGTAGGAAAATGGTGTTTCCATTCTTAATCCTTCATACAAGGTTATGATTGGTCAATTGTTTCTTCAACAGGAAAAAACAGCCACAAATACCCAACACCAGACCAATGTGAAACGCTGGATGAATCAGATATGGGGAAAGTAGTACAGATGTCTTAAACCAGGCAAATGAAATTGTGCTGCTTCTAAAATTGCTTTGCATTCATTCTGAACACACATTGACGATTAGATATATATCTATAAAAGACTAATCTTTTTTATTGGATTCCACTGTGATAGGGTTGTGTCTGGGTACATTTTACTGTAGACTTTCATTTCCTTTTGTCCATCTGAGGTTTGGTTCGAGTGTGCAGGCAATGTGCAGATGTCCCACAGTGACATCATTAGCATTCTCCTTTCATCCTGCCTTTATTTCCCTGCAGCAACCACTGTTTGTTTCTCCAAATTACTTTGAGATGTTGGGAGAGGTAACAGTGTGCATGTGTGTGTATATATGTGTATATGTGTGTTGGGCTGTTCTGATCCCAGATTAGTGAGTGCTTAGGTACTCACTTCAGGTTGGGGAGACAGATTTCTTGTCAAAATATTATCTGGTCTAACAGTCAAGAGACTTTAGAAATCATTAAAAGTTTCTCTATTTTATTGCTTTCTTCAACTTGTCGTATCTTCTCCCAATTCAAACAAACAATTATGAAAGAACATGTTTGTACCTGATTATTATCAGTGGAAACAAGGTGCTGGCAAGCATCCAGCTTCTCTTGGTGTAGCTGAAAGCCACTAGACCTTCTACTACTGACTCAGGGTATGATTTAAAGTCCCATGAAATCCTGTTCTAGGAATTTGTGCACTCAAATATCTTTATGATTTTATGAGGGGAATTATGAATTATTATTGTGCACAACTCCAACATGAAATTATTCACCCAGTGACATAACTCATATTAGAGTATGTATATTAATAGGGAAATAGTCCTCCTCGTTGGGCACACAAGAGAGGTCTATTAGAATTATGATTGTTATTAATCTTAATTATGATTTTGCAAGGGTATAGGTCTTTTAAGGTTAAGTGACTGAGATGCAAGCACAAGAAAACACAAACAAGTCCACGTTATGTGTTTCCTGTTGAAACAGTGAGGGATCAATCTTCAGTTATGGAGAAAAAAGGGTAAATTCTTTGAATAGGATGGACGGGATTGTTCAAAAATGTGTGATGTTTTGAAATATTTAATCTACTTAACGGATATAGCTGTCAAATCAACAATGAACTGATCTACTAACAAGTACTGTGTGTGTATCCAAAGCCTGATATATCTTATTCCTCTGTGCTGTAGACCTCTGTTGTTGTCAAAAAACTATTAAAAACACGTCAATGAGTCACACCGCTGCACTGGGTGACATGTTCCTTCATTATGAAGAGTTTGGTCATAAGAGTTTGTTTAGAAACGACTCCAAAGACTAATAACAGTGATCATGTCTGTCAGTCTCCAGAGAGTAGTTCTGTGTTAGGCAGACGCCACTGAGCATGTGCGGGAACTCGGTTCCATTTACAGAGCTTTACTAGCTTTTTGTGCTTCATATCACAACTTCTTTGTGCTACATGGCAAATTTCTCAAAGAACTTCAGTACAAAGTCACGAGGTTGTGATATGTTTACTAGCTGGTGAAGAAAATGTAGCATCTAGCAGCAAAAGAGACAAAAACATGACTGCAGTGGGGTGATAATGTCACTCTGTGTCTGCTTGATTGGAGAGGACAACATTTGCTAAAGTTAGCCAGATTAATGATTCTGCCCCCTGGCTGCCAAAAATTGAATAACGCAGTTTTAAATACTATACAGTTGTTTGCATTTACATCTTAGTTATGTTCTAGCAGGCACTTTTATCCATAGAGTCAAACAGAAGGACACTGCTGCTTCCTGATTACCGTCATCACAGGGCAGAGTCCTGAGACAGAAGCTTGACAAGGCAGAATATGAGCTGAGCAGAGCAAAGGGAAGCTTCAGAGGCCGTGGCCTGGTAAAACCTCACGACGCCAGGATAATGCAAAGAGACAGGCTTTGTTGTTACAGCTGAACTCAGGACCACTGTTCTCCTTGGGGAAGCAGTTCTACTTATAAATACACAACAACAGAACAACTGAGCCATGATGCTCAGGAATTAAAAAAGGTCCCATGAAATGAAAAATGCATTTCCCATGTTATCTTGTGTCCTGGGGTTATTTTTGCCAACTAAACGCTGTTCATTTTCGTATATTTTATAACAGAAATGTATCCTTTTATCTTTCTGCACAGTGTCATGGATGGTCTATCGATCAGTCTACCAGTCTGGATAAATGATGGCCACCAAAGTGTTCCAGACTGAAATATCTCAACAACTACAGACATTCATGAAGCCTGATTATGACTTTTCATCTAGCGCCAGCATCAGGTCAAAATATTCACTAATCAAGTGAAATATCTCAACATCCGTTAAACGGATTAGCACATTATTTTGTGGAGACATTGTTCCCAGATGATGCATCCTAATGAGTTGGTGTTCTCCTGATTTTTTGATTTAATGCCACTGTGAAGATCACATTAATGGTTTTTGACTTAAAAGTTGGATGAATTGCCATGAAATTTGGTACACACATGTGAGATAAGATTGAACTCTAATAAGTTTGGTGATCCCTCAACTTTTCATCCAGCGCTACTTGCAGGTATTTGGTCATAAATATTCCCATCAGCCTTGTTTTGGTCTCATTTGGGGAGGTTTTGCCTTTATTTTTTCTAAATGGTGGCTGTAAAAGGCATGGAATTCATCACCTCTTTACTTTCCTTGGTGAAGTTTTTTTTACATATGACCAAGTACTGCACAACAGTTATATCTCGTTTGTATAACAAGTGTAAAGTTAATGGCATCACATTTGTTCTGTTTTTTCTGGACAGTTGTTGAATGCTTCAATTAAGCTAATTAAGAGCTAACAGGGTGTGTAAATTGGTAAGCTTCACGTCATCTACAATATTTTACATATTTGTGAGCTCGATGATTGGCTGTTTCTAACCAAAATGCACCTTGGGAGACGTAGTCAAAGGGGACCTATTATGCTTATTTCCAGCTCTATATTTTTATGCCACTAGAGCAGCTTTGCATAATTTACAGTTCAAAAAGTTATCTCATACTGGTCCTTTATGCAGCCCCTCAGTTCAGCCTCTGTCTCTAACAGGCAGTCTTAGCTCGTGTCTCTTTAAGGCCCCGCCTCCTGATGAGCCCACTCTCTTCTGATTGGCCAGCTTTCAGGAAGCCTGCCCAGGGGAATCCGTATCAGAGTTGTGTTAAATTACCGCTGATGCAAACCCAACATTTCCTGCTTTATTGCTTCTTATTAAAAGCTTTTAAATGACTAAATAATAGGAGACTTTATTCTGAACAACTTACAGGAAGTGAAACATGTTCCTCACTGAACTAGCAAAGCTTCATTAGTGGTGCTAAAAACCGGGCGACACAACAAGATATGGAGATATTTGGAGCTGTTTGTTGAGTGGATCAGTTAGTAATAATGCAGGTAAGAATAGTACAAGCAGAAACAGCCACAATGATGATGATGTTGTTTGAAGAAGAGCTGCAGATGACCAGCAAACCTCCAACAGATAAACTACTTCTTTTACTTTGCCCTATATACACACAAGGCTTGTGTGGTATTTATTTTTCCTTTCTTACCTTCATACATTCCTTTTCATAAACATAACTTGATAAAGTTTCTCTTCCTGTTTATCCACCAAATTTCATTCTAGTTTCTGTTGATGCCACATAGATACAAGGGATATAACATTTTCAATGTAGCGCCTGTTTTTTTTGAGTCAGTAAATTGCGATACAGTGCAATCCTCAGAGAAAAGATATGATGCCAAAAGATTATGTTCCATCTGCAAGACCTACCCTTCAGTCCATCCATAATTTATCAGCTCACCAGATTCTGAGTCTGGATTCAAATCCCACAACACATTCTGAAATTATTAAATCTCCCTCAGTGTCATAATGATGTAGGAGATAGTGTTTTTGTTTTGTACTGAACTCTTGACCTCCTCGGCGCTCTGTGGGGAAGTAACTCTTCTCTCAGAATGAATGTTGAGGCCCAGATGCAGCTCAGTGTGTTACAGCGCAGCAGGTTTCATGTTAAAGAAGGAGGAAACACTCAGAGGTTACCCAGGAGGAGACTTTGAACTATGACCTTGCTTTCCTGTGGCCCCTCTCAGTTTGAAAAGATGTTTCTGTTATTTATTTTTTTGTCCATGTAAGATGCTATTTTTCTGTTTTTTCTCAATAAAAACTGTTCACAACAAGGTCTGTGGGTTGTCCAAAGAAACAGAAACAGTGTTTCTGTAAAATAAACATTTTCTGCCTTTTTAACCTCAAGTGTGTTGTATTATCTCCATGAACAGAGAAAGTGTTTTTATTCATTTATATGCATTTTCATAATGTGTTGAAAATAACTGAATGATGGGTCCCTGGAAGGTATGACATTAATTTAAAACCTTGGGCAGTAATGTAAAAAAAAAAAAAACACAACACTGAAAAACCACCAGCATGAAAAACCACTGATGTGGTCTCGCTGGAGGGTAATTTACGTGTGTGTGTGTGTGTGTGTGTGTGTGTGTGTGTGTGTGCTATTATTATACTTGTATTTCTCTACGGCCAATTACAGTTTTATACTTAGACACTGAAGAAGAGTGAAGACATTTTTACAAAGACGTGGAAAAGAGGAGACATACTTGGAGAGTGAAGATTTTGTAAATTGAGCTCATTTTGAGATTGAGGACACTTTTTGGATCATGAGGACGTTTGAGGGAAGTGAAGACATTTTTATAAAAGATGTTTCTGGAAAATTATGATATTTTTGAGAAGTGATAATATTTTCCAAAGCGAGGACATTTGTGAGAAGGGGGGACGTTGACTATGAGGATCTGTTTGTAAAGTGAAGCTATTTTTTAAAAAGTGAGGATTCTTTTGGGAAAGAAAGGACAGTTTTAAGAAGGAAGGACATTCTTGGACAGTGAGGACATTTGTAAAGTCAAGACTTTATTTACAAATTTCTGGAAAATGGGTACATATTTGTAAAGTGAAGACAGTGAAGAAAGTGACAATATTTTTACAAAGGCATTTCTGGAAAAAAAGC
Source organism: Thunnus maccoyii (assembly GCF_910596095.1). Classification (NCBI taxonomy): domain Eukaryota; kingdom Metazoa; phylum Chordata; class Actinopteri; order Scombriformes; family Scombridae; genus Thunnus; species Thunnus maccoyii. Next base: position 24,750,287 of record NC_056554.1, read on the forward strand.
CCCTTTGGAAAAGTGAGGACATTGGTGGATTGTGTGGCCATTTTTGTGAAGTGAGGGCATTTTGTCCCACTTCTTCAAACAGCACTTTGAGGGTTAACGTGGTTTAGTTTTAGGTTTAAGGTTAAATTCTGGGATGCACTGCAGCAGTTGGGTCTTCATAGCGAAGCCTTCTCTGTGGAGGTGACGTGTACCTTCGGCTACTCCTTTCCAGAAGAAAGTGTACTGGCACCAACTTCTGTCAGGGAGTCCTCTGGTCTCGCTGAGTGCTGCAATGTCAACGTTGTACTTGAAAAGTTCGAGGGCCACAAGTGCTGCCAGGTGTTTCAGCCATATCCAGGAGTGTTCAGTCATTGCACAAAGCAACGTGTAGGTAAATTTTGGTTTGCTTACGGTCTGGAGTTAGCAGATGAATTTTGGACCACCTTTTCTCAGTCCTTCCCCATCAGGGGTGAGCAGTGTGGGGCTGCTCAGACGCAATAGAAGCTCCATCCCCTAATCTCAATAACCATCACTCCATTTCCACCCGTGTGCATGGTTTGGCTAGGAACATCTTTGGCCTGTACCTGCTGCCATTCCATATTGCTACAGGGCTTTAGGGGGAGGGAGCAACCATCATACCTCCCATGGTGCACCACAAGGAGGCATAGTAGGAGTCTTGGTGAGGGAGAAGCTACGTACTGACCACAGAAGACATAAACATTTCCTTCATGGACCCTGGTTGGGGTTGCCAGCGGCAGAAGCTGAAGGAGGTGGATTGCAGGCATCTCTACATGGAATAGCTCGCTTAGCAGAAAGCACTGGACGCATCACAACTTCCTGCTGACAGTACAGTACAGCCGTCCCACACACACACACACACACACACACACAATGAAAAACCATGTAAGAAAAATTGAAGCTATCTTCCTATTCAAACTGTAATTAAGTGTGCAATGTACCTGTCTATCTCATCTCTTGTATCATTCTTACCTGTCTTTATATATATATACACACACAAGAGCATTGGTAAGTTAATGACTGGATTCATAGTCTAGATCTGTCGGGAAATGTTGCTGACTGATTGATTCATAATTCATTATGCGTGCGTCTATAATGCAGTTATTGCAATGCAATGAAAATTACAAAGCACAACAGTTGGTTGTGTCAAAAAAATCATTCGAGAACAACATGAAAACAAACAACAATCATTAACAATGCAAGAATAATGAAGGCGAACGTACCCACAACTGAAACATGAACACAAAAAGCAAGATCATCTCATTGTGACAAGAATCTGTCTGTTGTCTGCAATTTATCTTCTTCACTCTCTCGTAGAAATCAGTGATGTGTGAGAAATTATTCAAGAATAATTAATGGAAACTTCATTCTGGATCATTCATCTTCTCTTTGCTTCACACACACACAGTTTGCAGTCAACCTAATTAATTTCTTCTGACAAAATCCACATACACAATTTTGTGTATTCAGAGTTTTTTTTTTTTTTACATAACACCATATTCACACGTCCACACTTCATTAATGAGCTGCAGACCCAAGCAAGAATTCACACTTACATGAACACATTCACACTTTATATGGTAATTAAGACCCATACACAGTATATCCTCTCACACATGATATTTATTCAGAGCAGAAAATGTACCAACCAACCATTTATGGTGTTAGAGGGGAATTATGTAGTGGAACTATGTTTTGATGAACAACAGCGTATCCATCCGCCCAGTCGAATGTGCAGCATGTCCAGCTGTAATGTAGGTTGTCAGTGAGCGAAGGTTGTGGTTTTTGTATTTGTAGTTATTTATTTGTTTATTTATAGGGGATAGTGCACATTAATCAACAACATCAATGTATATGTGCTGGGGTTGGCTTAAAAGCTAATTTGCACTTGTAGTACCAATTTAAAATTGACAAATAGATAAAGCACTTGATTCATAGATGTTAAATCAAAATAAGCACAAACAGTAACTACTGTTAACAACCAACAATCAGACAATAAAACACTATAAATAAAGTCAAAGTTGATCAATAAAAAAACATGAGCACATATCTGAGTAGATTTTTTAAGGTTGATTTTAAGAAGGACGTATGCTCCACAGGTAGAGTCCAAATGTGCTGCATCTACTGTAAATGGAACAAAACCGTCACTATGGCGACTCATCAGGTTATTCACAGAGTTAATGAGTGACAGCAGATATGATCCGCTGCTGGCGACATTTGTCGTTTTAACTGGTAAAAGTTCAGCAATCAGCTTTTTTTTACTCTGCTGCTCTTTGCTAATGAGACAGAAGTCAGACTTCCATCCAAATGTATCACAAATTTAACCAAAATTTCAGAAAATTGATAAAAGAAAATGCAAATTAATGTGTGTTTCTATTACAACTGGGCAATATGGCAAAAAAATTTGTTACAGTAATTTTTTCCATATCAGTCGATATCGATATATATCACAATATGAATCAAGTTAATATTTTGAACTTCAAAGTTCACTTAAACTTAAAATTCTGTTAGGATTTCTGAGCTGCAAACAGAAAATTAATTTTAATAAATACATTATACAAAAATAAACGTAAATCTTGTCAATGTGAACTCTTTGTTGAACAACAGCATTGAAGCACTTTTTACCAGGTTCCCTGCTTTTCTTTCAAGTTTTACAGAAAAACAAAATAAATAAAAATTCATACAGATTATGTCCTCTGTGCAAAAAGTACAATGTACAATAAACTGACCAAAAGGACGACTGAAATCTGAAATATTACCAGTCCAGCAGGCATCCAAGACTCACAGGCTCAAGTCAGCAAAACAAAAACCATCTGTGGCTTCAATACAGATATAACAGAGAGGAACCCTTCAGAGACATATCAGCATTTTAAATACTATATATAATATCTGTCATTTAATAATTATTCTCTTCTTCTTCTAATTTTAGCCTCATTTTCCAGTAAGTTTACTTCAGCAATGAAAGGTTTACTGTCTTTACACCATGAAAATAGACTCATCCAATCATGATTATCACACATGCTAATTATCAAATTTCCACTCACATTTTTTAATGTGCGAACTGAGAGATTGCATAAAAAAAACCCTCCCAGAGAGAGTTAGAGACATCCGATAGGGGTGTGCCCGAATACAAGTACATTATTTGGCAAAGCACAAATAGTGGGTTTTTTTACGAATATTTGTTCCATACAAATATTTTTAAAAATATTTGTTAGTTAGAGGTCTGTCTGCAAAGACGTGAAGAGTAAAGTTTAGCTCAGTAGTTGTCTATGATCTGGGAGTCTGGGAGTTTTATTCATAAACACTTATTGTAACAATTTAATTTTCTAAAATTAAAAGCGTAATAAAGGCAAAAACAGGATTTTTAAACCTCTTTCCACTTTTATTCAAATGCAAATACAAATAATTGTGCTGCTTCAACAAATACAGATACAAATACAAATACTGGACTCTCTGCACATCCCTAACATCCAAATACACTGGATCGGCTTCATTTCAGCTGATATTGATATTGATATTGATCCTTTAAAATATTAAAGGATCAATATCAGCTGAAATGAAGCCGATCCAATATATTTGGAGATCTATATTGGTTCAGGACATCTCTAGTTTGGACCCCTGAGAGTGACACAAACACTCTGTATTATATTGATGGCAGGGTGAGTGGAGCTGAAAAATAAATGTAATTTAAAAAAAAAAATTAAAAAAAACAACTCTCACTTACACATTGATGTGACCCAGTTTGCTGGCAGCTCGGCGGGACACTGTGAGTTCATGTAATGAAGCTGAGCCACCGTCAAATAGTTTGAGGAAAAGCTGTTAACCACCAACTTTCAGCAGCAAAGGACATGAAACACTCTTGACTTCCTGTCTGTTACTCAACTCTCTCCGTTTGCCATTAAGGCGTCCGCCGAGAGTGTGGATTGAAGCAAGAAGAGATGAGTGCAAATTGACTTCCTGTCACAAGATTACACACATACACACACACACACACTTATACACAAACAGCAGTATAAATACAGACACACAAACACACAATTACATTATTTTTTCACACTTACTTTGATGCTCACACCGAACCTGGTGGAAGCAGACCGGGGTTCGGGTGACTGGACATTAAAAATGCATCAGAAGCCAATTAGACTCCAGAACAACGCGAACAAGCGAGTAAGGAGAGATCACAAGAGACGTGGACACGACGGAGGAAGACAGAAATGTGCAGGAAGAGAGACATGAAAAAGGGAAGGAAGTGACGATTAATATGAGAAGTGAAAGAAAGAAAGATGTTGAGGCAGTATAAAAGGAAGGAGGAAGTGAAACCTGAAGGCAGTGAGGGATTCTGCGTTCATGAAGTTAAGCTCGGCTCATAAACTTGGGCCTCAGTTCATGTCGTCTCATGTGAATTTGTGTCCACTTGCATCTAAAGTTTCTGCTCTGCGTCGCAGGTGAACACACTGTCGTCAGCTGAGAGCAGTGTCCAACCTGAGGGTTGAGACCCCCAAAAGGTTGCAAGATAAACCAGAGAGACGATACAAAATATAAAAAATTATGTTAATTTTTAAAGACTTTTCTCTAATCTTTAGTTTTTTTCTTGTGAAATACTTCAATACAAGTGTTTGAACTGCTCACAACTGACTTAAATCCCAAACTTTTTGACATTTTTGTCATTTGGCTTTTATCCAAAGAGACTTACAAGCCAGACGAGATAATCAAGTGATACAACAAGTGAGAAAGACACTAGACAGAAGTTTTATATCATTATTATTAGAATAAGAAATGATTGGAAGTAGACTAGTGCATAAATACCGACAAGAAAGTAGTGCAACAATGTACCATTGAAGTTTAATATATATAATGCAGCAAAGGAGTTTAGTCTACTTTAATACACTTGTTTACATATGATATGTTTAATTTTAAGAGCTCAGCTTACAGTTGCCTCTACAGGTGTAACTTTATTACAGGAAAAACATCAATACTGTATATTGAAATAAAGTAGTCATTTCATACAGAACACATTCAGAACTGCTTATTATTGAGGTAATTTTAGTCTTCTTAGTATTGTTCCCTGGTTTTTACTATATTTGAATGTGTGCCTGATGTTTTATTGTCCTGTCTGTAACGTTTTATCCTGCCGTCCTGGTCAGATCTTAAAAATAAGAAACTATGTTGAAGAAAACTTTGAAACTTATCTCCACCTTCCTCTCTGCTCTCTCTGCAGGGAGCGAGTCATGAATGAAGGTGAGACAGACGGCGACGGGGGAGGTGATTGTTCTTTATATGAAGCTCTTCAGAGATGATCTGAAGACAGACCTGGTTTCCTGCTGGGATTTTATTTCCCTGAAAATATGTCGGCATCTCAAGATTCGAATCCTCCCGAGGTTTCACCAAAACACACACACGGCAGCAGCCAAGGCAATTTGTGTGCAAATGCTGACCTGCCTGCTGTTTATGTGCGTGTATTTGAGCATGTTTGCACCTGAGGTATTAACTTGTAAAAGGGTTTTGAAGATGGAGGAAGATGTAAACCTCTGTAATCTTGCAGGGCACCAGGGGGCTTGTGTGTGTGTTTGTATGTATTTATGTGTGTGTGTTAAACGTTCGCTGGGGGGATGTGTGAAATTGAGGTCAAAATGTCAGACTGCTTCACGCAAACACTCGCAGACTGAATACTAATAAGTGAATTTAAACATCTCCGTGTTAAAGGGATTTCTTATGAGTGTTTGTGTGTTCGTCATGCTTCAAAACCTGCGTGACCTTCTGGTTCTGGTTCTGTACTAACAGGGCAGATATTATCAAGAACAATAAACTTAGTGAAATATTGTGACAATAGTCCGACTCAGTGAGTCCTGGAGCCGACTGTCAATCACAGCTGTCAATCAACGCCCACACAGCAGACATCAAAGCTACTATAAGTCTTCATATCTTCTTAACGGAGCAATAATTTCCAAAATGACCACCAGCACACTTATTAGAGGGTCCACATTTAGAGATCGGGACTATAATTACTTGGAAAACAATGATTGACTCAGTATTTCTAGAGAGAAGTTGAGGCTTTTTAAATGGGAGTCAGTTGGAGCAGCTAGCAGCCATCTGTGTTATTTAAAGGTTAGATGCTGATTGGGAGGAATGAAGGGAGACACCTGTGATCCAGAGAGCTGGTTTCATGCGTCTTGCAGCAGACTCTGCAAACAGTCAACTTGTCGATGATTGTGTTTGGGACCTCTGACCTCAATCACTTCCTCTTCCACCTGAAACACTGATAATCACAGATAATCAATGTGTTTACAAAGACGACAAGAACAAACGTGCAAGTAGAAAACGGCACAGTAGCGACATGCAGCCACTGTGAAAGTTAAATCTTACAACATGGATGTGTTAAGACACCACTTAGCCTCGCTCCCAGTTTCCCCCCAGTGGCCAATCACAGTACTGCAAGCACTTTCCAGATGTGTATCTCCATTTGATGCCATTTTATACTTCCACCTCACTACGTTTCAGAGGGAAATATTAAACTTTTTACTCCACAGCTATAGTTACTTTTCAGATTTCGATTTTATGAGTAGAACAGATCATATATTTTATATTGTAATTAATTTAAATTACTTTATAAAGATTTCTTTTCACCTTGTAAGGGTCTTTTTCTGTTGAGAGGGGCCATTTTGCATAATGAGTACTTTTAAGTACATTTTACAACTAATTCTGATGTACTTTTACTTAAGTAAGATTTTGAACACAAGACACTGGCATTGATCTACTTTAGCATGTTAAGAGTTTGATGTGTATCACTTTAATATAACCAGTAGCAGTACTGGGATCCACACTAGCCGAGGTAGTAAGTTAGTTTTTGTGTGGCTCCTGTTGGCTGATCAGTTTGTTTAAGATGTTAAAACTGTTTAAACCGTTTAAAGAGTTTTCTGCAAACATCAACTCACAGACTGGAGCTGCGACTACAACAACATCATCCCCACTAACTAAGACACAGGAGATTTGCTTTGTTCGCCAAATTAGGATTTAGGTGTCTGGTGCTCGCACTGCTGGGAAATTCCTCTCCACACAGGAAGTAGTAAATGCATCCCAGAGAGTGCAGAGAAAGTGGTACAGAAATGTCATTTAATGGTCCCAAAGGTGTCCACTAGTGTTTGTTGTCTGATGACTGTGCACAAAAAAAAGCCATGAAAGCCACAATGAAAGAGTTGTTCTGGTTTGACAGAGTAAACAGACCCAGCTGAGCTTCAAAGCAGGAACTCAATGTTTCCCAAAAGCATCTTTAGACCAAAATAATCATAAAATCTAAAAATGACAACGTGTGTAGAAGTTCATTTGTAGAAACACTTAGAAAACTCTTTTTTGGTACATTCATGGTCCCTTGAGGATGAATACTACCGACTTTGGTGACCTTTTGGCCCCATATCGACCTGGTATTGACATGTGATCTCTGTCTGGATACATTATGTGGATAATCTGGACATCTAATCAATGGGTCTTTGAATTTACATCTGATATCTCGTTTGCTCAGCTGTGTCAGCATTGTGATCGGATCTCAATATGCTAATTAGTTACACAGACTTGTCAACTCCCAGTTCAAGGAAACTGCAACCATGAACGGACGTCAGTCATTTCTAAATCACTGTTTGATGGGAAGACTTCTAGCTGCTGCTGCTACTTGTAGTTTTTACAGGGTTCGCTTTAGCTGGCAGGAAGAGGCGGAGCTATAGTTGACCTTTCAACTTAATGGACCGATCACAACACCAGCCAGACCACCTCCAAATGTGGTCTGGCTGATCTGATCACAATGTGTTCAGAGTACATTTACGCCAGGTGTAAATGGGGTATTTATATTGTCTGGTATTGCGTTCCACTGAGTTGTGGCTTATAGAAGCATATAGAACAATCTCTCTTCAAGGATATTGTGGAGGATTTTATTCTTCTTGTTCTCCGAACAAAAGTAAACAAAGTCTGGTAAAGGAAGAGGGTACAACTTGTTGTGTAAAACGTCTTTGAGTATCTTGAAAAGCAGAGTGAGGGTCTCTGGCACAACTTCACCTACCTCCAAGGTGCACGGAGAAGGGAAAGAAGTCTAGAGAGATGAGAACTCCAGCAACACTTGTAGTATAAAGAACAACTTTATTAGTTGACCGACCAGGGTCATTGGATGACATTGGATGACCCTGATGAAGGCCACAAGCCGAAACGCGTCGGTACTACAAGTGTTGCTGGAGTTCTCATCTATCTTTAAAAGCACTCATTATCAACAGAAACCACAATCTTTCACTAATCAAAGTGCTTTTGTGGCCTAAACACACACACACAGGACTCAGGACTCAACCTTGACCGTCTCCTTACGACCTCAGTGTTTTACATAAATGTTGCCTGTGTCTACCTCGTCAACGCAACATAACTAGAAAAACAATTTAGTAAATGTAATTTATGGGAGACAGGGTTGCTGGATTTGCTCTAATTCACTGGTTCTCGAGCTTTTTTTTTGCCTCTAACCTTTTAATATGAAGCAATATCTCCTCGTTGCGGGCGGTTCAATTAAAGAGCAATTTTCTCCTCTCAGATTGTTTTAGGGTATTATTACTCTTTCCTACCTGGGCATTCGTCTCTTGGGTTATAAACACAGCTCTCATAGAAGCTTTTTTTTCATTTTTTAAAAGGTTATTTTATTTTATTTCAAGAGCAAATAAGCACACATGCTGTTCTCCAGTAGGCCAGTCCTGTGGCGATGTGCTCCAGCCGCTCAGAGGATTAAAGACATGTTCATGTCGCGCTGCACTTTTCAGCATATTCCAGCTATTCTACATTATATATTAATCAATTATATACGCACAAAGACAAGTCTTTGAATTTGAAATAATTGAGTCAATTAATTGAGGCTCACAAACTTAACAACATCAGTAAAAGTCACTTCAAAGGGACTTCAATAACGTCCGTCTTCAAAAGAGCAAATTATCAAAGGACTCAGTGGATTTGTGTGTGTTTGGGGGCGTTCGAGTGTGTTTGAGCGCCAGTGTGTGTTTGTCACTCTTGTGCTGTTGCAGTACAACGATTGTTCAAGTCTTTATCCGCTATCAGCCTGAAGACCCGCAGGCAGGATGTCTTTTCTTTCTGAGGCTCTGAATCTATTTCAGTCCTTTCTTTTAATCTCACTGATCCACTGCAGCAGCACAGTGGACAGATGTTTCTCTTCACAGTGAACAGTGACTTTTAACTTCTCATGAAGCTCAACTTGTGTCTTTTTTTTTAAATGATTACAAACCCTTTCTTCAAATCAAAGCCTTTGCACAGAGGATGTACAGTAGTGACTGTAAAGAGCAAAACACTGATCATGTGGCTCCATCTAGTGGTTTGTAGAGAAGTGACACAGAATAAATGACCACAAAGTGCTTCACTACATGCCAACATTCACACACTGATGTTACAGCCTTCAGGAGCAGTTTGGGGTTCAGTATCTTGCTCAAGGACACTTCGACATGCGGACTGGTGTGGTATAATTTTTCCAGACATATGATGTGCTGGAAGAAAGATAAAAATGCAATGCAAATGATTACTGTTTCCTTGATAAGCATTAAGTGGAAATATGCTGAATTACTATCATATTGTATGTGTACCTCACAGAAACATGTGATTGATGTAAGGGCACAAAGTATGTTAAAGATAATCACACTCAGAGCACTGGGTGAAACTGTAAGTGTTTGGATTAAAACTTAAAAAATAAAAATAACCTCAAGAGAGGATCAAGAAATAAGGGTGTAAAATGGCAACAATAACTAAAGCTAAAACTAGAGGAGAATTTGGAAATAATAGTGTAAAATAAACCTGAACAATTATAAAGAATAAAAAAGGACATGACTGGATAGAACAGGATATTCCCAGACATGTCCTGTTCTGCCCAAAACCTATTTTTAGGACTTTGGGTCTGCAACAGGCGATGTAAAGAGATTATAATGGTGTAATTGGTCAAGTGTGAAGAGGTTGTACAATAGGCGTGCCCTATGCGTGCCAAAACAGTATAAAAGAAGGGGCGCTAAATATTATGATTCAGAGTGAGTTTGGTGAACCTTGTGTGCGCTGTAACTGCTCTGCTTTTTTGCCGGCATTAAAGTACATTTTGCTGCTCAGAACCCCTGATGATTCTTTTTTGGACACCAAAGAGAAGTTTTTTTTTTTCTTGAGCTGATCTGAAACTTTTTTCAACTGAGATCTAAAGATTTGACACGATACTGAAGGAGCCAGAGACTGAACCACCGATCCTCTGATTAGTGGAGCCAAAGCCACCCCAAGGACTGAGGACATGTTTCAGTTTTCTGTCTAACATCTTGCCTGTGCAGTTTGTTTTATTTTAATTTATGATTTGATTGATTGTGTTTCTGCATGTCCATGTTTCATGCTGTTTTGAATGTGTATTTTTTTAGTTTAGTGTATTGACTTCATATGGACAAGTTTGTGATGTGTATGTTGTTTTATGGAGGTGGAGCTAGTTTCAACTACTTTATATACAGTTAACTAGTTTAGTCCAGTGGTTCCCAACCTAGGGGTCGGGCCCCTCCAAAGGGTCAGCAGATAAATCTGAGGGGTGGTGAGATGATTAATGGGAGAGGAAAGAAGAAAAAACAAAGTTCTGATACACAAATCTGTTTTCAGTTTTTGGACTTTTTCTCTAATCTTTGATTTTTGCTGAAATATTGGATCATTTGAACATTTATTGAAATGAAAGCATGTGAGAAGTTTAGAGGGAAAAATCACTATTTGGTGGAGCTGTTAACAACTCATAGACATGTGAAATGTGACCCCGACTACACACTGCTTTTTGTAAGACCTCAAAAGCCAAAAAGGTTGGAAACCACTGGTTTCATCTTTAACAATGTGTTGTATTTTAAAAGCTTGTTATATTATCCATTGTGTCAAATCTTCATCTGAAAAGTAACTAAAGCTGTCAAATAAATGTAGTGGAGTAGAAAGTACAATATTTCCCTCTGAAATGTAGAAAGTAGCATCACATGGAAATACTCAAGTAAAGTACAAGTACCTCAAAACTGTACTTAAGTACAGTACTTGAGCATATGGACATAGTTACTTTCCTCCACTGGGTATAAACAGCAGGAAAGGAAAAAAGTAAAGCTCTTTGTAAATTAAATTTTAAGAAATTTAAATAGATGTCTTCTTTTTTAGGGAAGTGAATTCAATGCTTTTTAAGACTTTTAGAAACCTGTAGATACCCTGACTTTATTTAAAGATTTAGTTTTTAAAATGCAATTTAAGTGTTACGAAACCTTTAGCTAGTTCAGGTAAAACGCATATTGTGTTCTTTTCGTCCTAAACGAGGTGCTGTCAGCTAAAATTAGCTTTTACTCAAAGGAGGTTCCCAGTGTTTCCAGTGTCTTAAACCAGCAGTCAGGTGTCCATATGAACAATGAAAGAGGTTTTCCTCGCTGTAATCATTCCTCCTGTTCATACTGGATATTAAAAGATCCTTCAAATGTGCAAAAATATATTTAAAAGTTGATGAATGTCTTTGGCTTTTAGATTGTTTGTTCACCAAAAATAGAGATTTTAAAGATGAAACCTTTGACTCTGGGAAAATAATCAATAATTAAAATAATCATAAGTTGCAGCTGTAATATAAAATCACAGTCTGACTGACTGACTGCTGCGTTGAGGCTTCTGACTGGTCTGCAGCTCTTAAAATGTCTTAAAACAGCATAAAACTCAGTTTCATCAAGAAAAAGTCTGTAAAAAGTATTAAAATGTTTTAAATTAAACACTTAAGTACTGTTTATTTCCTGCTGTAGACAATAACATCAGCTGTAACTTTTCTTTGTATTTGAAATAGTTAAAACATTCATTCATTTCCTGTTGCTCATCTGTATTCAGGCCCCATTAATTGAATTAACGACATCATCTGATGTGATGTAATAATAAATAATAGGTTTCAGGTATTAAAGCTGGTTCTGTGTGGTGTTGAAACGTGTTGGAAAGGCTGAGACGGGATGTTGGATGTAGACGGTAAGTGAGTCTTTGTAGATATAAAAGCTTTTCTGACTTCTCAGCAGGAGACACAAACACTCGATGCTGAATCACTCTCGTGTCAGCAGGTTTATTGACTTCCAGTCTAACAGCGGCAGCCGCTGACACCCGACAGCTTTCATCTAAATAACCTGTTCAGGACGGTTATTTAGTAAAGGTCACTAATGCAGCAGCCACACAAACCTTTACTTGGATACATTTAGGTTTTCTGACATTAAAGGATCAGTCAGGCGTCCACAGTGTGTCCACACAGTCATTTAAAAGTTGATGTGAAGCTTATTTGAGGCTTCAGCAGTCTGAGTTAGTCATATCAAGTGGATATCTGACACATTTACAGTCTTTTTAGCATCAAATTCCCTCTTTGTGTTTGGAAGAAGGAAGTATAGTAACAAAAAGAGGGACTTTGGCACTAAAAAGACTGTAACGTTGAAAGATATCTACTTGATTTGACTCATTTGGACGCTGAAGCTTCATATCAGCTACGGGACTCATATCATGACTTATATCTTAATATTCAAACTTCCAAATATGTCAGATGTCAGTATCACCCTGTTGGTTAACACCGTACAGCTGCAATGATTAGTCAGTTAATCAATTAGTTGATTGTTGGAAAACTAATAAAACTATTTAGATAATCAAATGCTCGTTGCAGTTCCTGATTCCAACTCCTCAAATGTGAGAATGTGAAGATTTTAAGTGTCATAAACTGAATTATAACAGCATTTTCACTTTTTTCTGACATTTTATGGACAAAATGATTCATGGAGAAAATAATCAAAGAGTAATGAATAATGAGAATAATAACATCTTTGGGTTTTAGACTGTTGGTTGACAAAACATCCAAAAAAATTAGATGACATCAACAAGGAAAATGTCACTATTCTCTCTTTTCACTGTTTTCAGACAATTCATTTAAAAGAAGCTCAGCAGATGAATCCAAAGTTAATATGATCGTTATTTGAGTTGTTTCTGTTATCAGATAGTTCATGATTTAAATTTTTAAAAAAGCTAATTTTAGCCAATTTTATTTAGGCAGAGTTCCTGTATGGCTACTTGTGTAATCATCAGAATAACTTTCCAGTTAAAACCAGCAGTTGTTTAGTTGACTGATCGTCATTATCTGGAACTAGTGAAGTTTTATTAAAAAACATTTCTAACAGCTCTTTTTTCTATTCAAAGTTTTTATTCTCTTTTTTTTAAAGCCACTAAAGAACTCAAAAAGAGGGAAAAGCAGAGAGAGAGGGCACTCTGAAGGAGCACCAGCTGGTCCACACTGGGGGAGAAACCCTTCAAATGCGAGCAGTGCGGCAAGAACTGCGCCTGGAAAGGAGATCTGAAAGGAGTAGTAACACATGCTAAGACACACTTAGCATGTGTTACTACTGTACCAAAACCTTCAAGCAGCTGGCAAAACTGAAGCAGCTGAGGCATCCACACAGGGGAGAAACCGTACCAGTGTTTGTGTTGTCCAAAGCAGTTTAGACTCCAGGAGTCACTGGTGGCGCACCAGTTCACCCACACTGGAGAGAAACCCTTCAAATGCACTCTGTGCCCCAAAGCCTTCAGCCTCAGGAACAACTTAAAGAAGCACTTGATGATTCACTCTGGAGAGAAACCGTATCACTGCTCACACTGCGGTAAGAGCTGCTGCCTCCTGCAGCACCTCGTCACAGGTGTCACGAGAGACAGAAGACGGACTACATGACGGCATTGGGCTGAATAAAACCTGGACAATTTAATTATTCTGATAGAAAGAGTGACTTAAATACCCCTGAAAATCTTGTTTTTGCTGACCTCCAGTGGTTTAAATTCTCAGCTTCCTGCAGTGATGTCACAGTGTACTGCAGTGACATTACTGTTGGGTGTGGCTACTACATTTCTGACTGCATCCAATCAGAGGTGAAACAAACTTAAATTACTCCTTAACAGACAAACACTGGTGTATTTGAATGCAGAATGATGTTTTAATAAGGCCACAATGACGTAAGATAAAAATGTTTTAAATCGTTCAGTCTTGTTAAAATTATATTTGTTTACAGTTTATTTACCATCATGTTCAGAACAACGTTTACCTCCAGAGACGGTTGAATCAAACTGTGCAGACTCTGTGTTTTTATTAGATCTGGGTTACAGAAATCGATTTTCTGATTCAAATCAGTATTTACTTAAATTTCCTGATATTGATTCATAAAATTAGACATCGATGCTCCTGCTGCACCAAAGCTTTGTGACACAATCACAGCAGGTTTCACTGATGTTTACAGTGCAGTTGGTATGTTTGTCGTTGAAAGCTAAAAGTATCACATTTCCTCTAAAGTTTTCCGGCATTTACTTTAAATGCAGTTTTAATCACCACCAGGCGTTCTGATGGCGTTTGGTAACGATCTCTGCTCTGGTTTCTCACAGCCAATAAAATTGAACTGTAATCACCCAATCAATAAAGAATAAGAGCAGACAACTAATCAATCACTGATCTCCTTGTTTGCTGTTTGTTTGAGTAGCCTCAAGAAAATCCCAAGTATGCAGTTGGGAGTTATTTTATTGTTTATTTATTTATTTATAGATATGATTGTATGTTCAACCATGTGAAGTAGAGTGTGGTTATATCAGGTAAAGTCTGGGATGAAGCAGCTCACCTGCTGTTACTGTGAGATTCCTGATGGTGGCAGCAGAGAACCGTAAATATCATAATATATGTTCTTTGTAAAAGAAAAATACAGCATAAATGACGTCTTTTCTATTGTGAGGAATCTATTCTAGTTTTGATATAACTGTGTAGATACTGATGTTATAAAGTGTTATTGATATTGCAAAGGGTACATAGTCATTTTAATTCATTTGTAAGTTTATGTTATTAAAATTACATCACTATACAATCACAATGGCAGTGTAGAAAGAGTCCTGAGTCACATAGATATGAGTCAGTGAGCAGAACGGAGGACAGATTGATCTCATTACTGCTCAGACAATAACACAAATACTCTGGTATGATGCTGCTGAATGTGTCACTTCCTGCCACAACCAAAGAGACATTTATAAATATACTGTTTTATGTTATTTATAGATTAATGGCTGTCTTGTATTATTCCTACCATTCATATTTCTTTATTTTATTTTTTATTATCAGAACGCTCACATTGTTTTTGTTTGTCTGATTGATTGTTAAAGTCACATATATAAATATTAATATATATAACTTGTTTTTCCCTTATTTGATTCTGATTGTTTCTCATATTTCATGTGTTTTGTTGGCATTAATGTTGGAAAAAGCATTCGAGCTCAGATATTAGACAACCTCACCTGTCAGAAATAGAATATATATCATGTTTATACATCGAATGTTTGCTGTAAATAAAATAATGATAAATGTTCTAAGCATTGAAAATGCAGCACTTGGTGTAGAGTTTAATTCAAGTACTTAAGTAAAGGAGATCAGTGATTGATTAGTTGTTCTTCACTGATTGGTTGATTACAGTTGAATTTTATTGGCTGTGAGAAACCAGAGCAGAGATCATTAAACACCACCAGGCGTCACACGTGTTTTAAACGGCGGAGAAAATGTGACACTTTTAGCTTTGGATAGTTTGCATCTTTATTTACAGCGACTGTCTGCTGATTCAACTTCACATCTACAGACTGAACTAAAGGAAACATATATATATATATATATATATATTTATATATATCTGGTCATTCAGTACTCTGACTGTAGCGTCTGTAGAGGTTCACTATGTTATGTTGACTGCTGTCGTGTGTTCATGTTACATTAAAAGTACATTAATGTAGCTGCTTTGAGGTAAATTCTTAATGTAAACGTTGATATTTTTAATAATGCACCATGTTAATGGTTCCTTGTACAATTTACTGCATTATTTCTCTGAGAATCTCTTTCATATCCAAAGTTGGTATTATAAGTGAAATATGACTAAACGGATCGATAATGAGAGGAATTGAATCAGCACTAGTTTTTATGATTCTTATATGTTGTGTTAAGTCACACTACAAGTTTTAATCTTCCTTCTTGCACGACCAGAACCGATTCATCGACTCTCACACCGAACATAAACATGAAACCCCCCAAATATGTTTTTAATTAGTCGAATTGGTCCATAAAATGTAAGAAAACAGTGAAGAATGTTGATCACAAAGCCCGAGGTGATGTTTCCTCGACCAACAGTCCAAAGATTAATTTTCTGTAAATCTACTGATTGATTCATTGCTATAAAATAGGACCTGACAATGTCTGACCGGCCGTAAATCCAGAGTTCACCTTTGATATTAAATGCAAGTAAACTACTCGTTTGTGGAGATTGAATTGGTTTAACAGTGCAAAAGCCCCAGAAAGGCTAAATAAGAACAACATGAGGTTACTGTTTGGGGGTACAAGTGAAAGAAAAATACATTTGTCTCCGAACTTATTTGGTCTGCTGCTTAGAACCTTAATAAATGCACTACTATTTGCTAATAGTTTCCAGGTGGACTGGCTGACAAGACACTAATCATCACTTAGCATGATGCTAACAACATAGTAATACGATGGGAAATCCCATAGAAAGATGCTGGCAGAGTTAGCATTATACTATTTAACTTAAAACAATTACTAGATGTGTACACAAAAAGTCTTTATGAACCCATATTAACTTTTACAACGTACCAAACGAACTACATGACAAGGAGCCTTCAATTAAGACATGACAAACATAACTACAGCATGTGTGGTCCGCTAACCTATAAGCAACATAGTCCTGGCCTTCGTTAAGGCCTAGGGAGATGATTTTTGGTCTTGCCCACTATGAATCAGAATGTGATTGGTTAATTCACCCGTCACTTTCTAAACAGACACACATGGCTATGGCCCTCTGTGCCAGTTATGAAGTCCTAACCAATGAGAGACGACAACAACAACAAAAATCTGATGGGATAACTCTGTTTTCATGGTTTAAAGACAGTAATCCTTTCATTTCTGAAGGAAACTTGATAGACAATGAGGCTAAAATTAGAATTAGAAGATGATAATTATTAAATGTAACATTCAAAATGCTGATATGTTTGTCCTTCTCTGAAGGCCTAGAAGGCCCTGAGGGTTCCCCTCTGCTCCATGTGTTCCCAACAAACTGCACAGCATTGAAATGTCAGAGTCCACTCGTATGTCTCTGTGCTCAGAGAATAACCGTCAAATGTACAAGGACACTTTGTTTTGTTGTTTAGTGATGATATCAAATAAGGAATAATAAGCCATTAATGCAGCACCATGGTAGTTGTGTCAAGACAATCTGACACATTATGTTTTTGTCTAGACGAGTCAGAAGGCCTCTTCTTCTTGTAACTTTCGGCTTAGTCACAGAGAACCAGAGTCCATTTTACCATATATAGTTTATATGTTATAACATCAAAGCTTGATTATTTGTGTTATCAGTTGATGTAGCTTCAGTAAAATAACTTTTCCATTCAGACCAACCAGCTGCTCCAACTGACTCCCTTTCAAAAAGCCTCAACTTCTCTCTAGAAATACTGAGTCAATCATTGTTTTCATCAAGTCATTCTGGTCTCAATCTCTAAATTCAGGCCCTCTGATAACTGTGCTGGTGGCCATTTTGGAAATTATTGCTCCGTTAATAAGATTTGAAGACTTATAGCTTTGATGTTTGCTGTGTGGGTGTTGATGGACAGTTGGCTCATCTGCTGCTCCAGGACTCTGTACTATTGATTAGCTTTGGTCCGAGGTAGCGGACTTTCCTTATATGGAAGCTCCAAACGGAAGAGATGGCAAACTCTGAGCTTCAAACTTTGCTACCTCGATCTTTATGTACAAAGCTATGATTCAGCCTCAGTAACTCTGTAGTTGAGTCATTGCTTAATTACAACTACTACATGTTGTGAGAATTGTCATTCTGTGAATCATTTAGAGCAAAAAAACTTCAAAAACTGGGGAGGTCCCCTCACATTAGTCACTGTAAGGAAACTTCATTTAACAAATCCTGACGAAATTTATCCAAAGGTCCAGGAGTCCTCACAAGGATGGTTTGATTACCTGGAAGTGACTTGCAGGGACATTTTGATAAATTAGGGTCATGATACAGTAAATATTTAAGAAATAAGTCAGAATGGCAGTCATGGTTGAATTAAAGTCCAGAAAAAAATATGCGACAGAAATACTGTCTTTAAATTTTGCCTTTATATATAATTATTTTTTATTTTAGAACATGACTGCTGCTCTCCAGCCATGATTTCAGTCCAAACTAACAAAAAAAACTTGGAAAACTTTGTATAGTTTCATGCCACAACTTCAGAATACTAATATATTAATGACAGATATTTTATTAGTTTTTTCTCCATGTTACAGTGTTTCTAGCATGTATAGTAATCTGGATTATTCCAAACCCAATCATTATTAAAAGGCATAGTTTAACATGTACTTCACACGGAGGAGCTGATGCCATTTGAAAATGTGCTTATTTGCTTTTTTGCTGAGAGTTACAGAAGATATCAATCTTGTATCTGCTCCTTAAATATGAAGCTGGAGCCAGGAGATGGTTATCTTAGCTAAAAGTCAGGAACATGACACCCCATAAAATCTAATTTTGTAGTTTTTACACTTAGGTTTTTGTACAGATAAAACAAACAAGATGCCAGGTGTTAATTTGTTTTAGAGGTGCTGGAAGACCAATAATTTATTTTTGGACAGTGCTAGGCTGGCTCTTTCCCCCTGTTTCCAGTCCTTAAGCTAAGCTAAGCTAAGCTAAGCTAAGCTAAGCTAAGCTAACCATCTCCTGACTCAAGCTTTATATTTACTGTACAGACATTGATATTCTCACCCAACACTTGACCAAAAAAAAGAGGCGAATAAGCGTATTTACCAAATTGTTCAAATATTTCTTTAACTTTTTTTCAATTACAACAACTATACAACGCACTTCATTTCATAGAAACACGTACAGAAATACAGGAGGTAAAACATGGAACCCGCAGACTTTTAGCTAAGCTAATAGTACGATACAGAAATCCCATAAAACCACAACTTGTTTTTTTTTACACTTTGATTTTTGTTAAGCATTAAACAAAAAAGATACTGTGTAATGTGTTGTTAGTCTGTAGTTTGTTAGTAACTGTCTCCTGACTCTACCTTTTATATTTACTGTACAGATATGAGTGATATCAATTCAAAGTGCTTCACTTATAATAAAACAGAGGTAAAACTGATCAAAAAATAAGTTAATAGTGACCATAAAACTAACTGAGTAAACACTCATAAATGATGTTTGAGTTTTTGATGTGATATTTGTGTTATTTATTTTCTTTGATTGATTAATTTATTATTGCGTGATGACTAATTTCTGGCTCATACTTATTATTGTCAGTGCTGTTTGTCACTATTTGCTTTAAGAAAACATACTGGATCAACTGCCAGTAAATTCTGTAGCATCTGAACTCACAGTACGACAAACAAGCCTCCGCATTGATCTGAGCTAACAGCAGAGGTTACCCAACTCTGATCTGACCTGACAGACGTTTCCAAACCCTGATGAGTCACAGCTTTGTCAAACTGAACCAGGAGGCTTAAAATGATCTGACAGCAGCTGGAGAGATTCATTCGACAACCAGACTTTACACAGAGGAAGAACAGCCGAAACAAAGATGGAACGGCGCAATTTACTCGTCTGTCTCGGTTTGATTTTTACGGCCTCCGCTCTGGTGAGTCTCACATCAGATTACACTGATATTTTTAAAGTGATAGTACACACAGAAATCAGATATATCTTGTTGAAATTATGGGACCTTTATTAACAAAACTATGCTACACATTTTCTTTTAAAAATTATTTTTATAAACATTTTTGATTTTGTCATTTTTACATTTTAGGATTTTATGTTTTAATCTTTTTTGTGTTATTTTATGTCCCATATAGCTTTTTTAAAAAATAATAATTTTTAGCTATATAGCAGTTTTCAAAACAAAGCTGCAAAGTGGTTTACAACCCAATAAAAAGCGTTCAAAAGTAATAAGTCTATAATCAATTAAAGTGATTTGATTTTCTCTCTGGCACGCTTTGCAATCTGCTCAAGAAGGGTGCTCATTTAATTTAAGACATTTCTTATTATTATTATTATTAGCCAATGTTTGGTATAGATTTTAAAATGTGTCATTTATGAAATAAGTTAATTAGAAATAAACTACATTTGAGCATAATTTATATAATAAAAATCATGTTAAAAAAAACAGTAGAATTACCTCTCGTAAAAATACGGTATTTTTCAACGTGGGTCTTATTCTCATAATTTTGATTTGTAGGTCATGCAAACTTGCAGCCTCCAATGTAGAGATTCAGAAAATGTGAATCTGGCAAAACAAAAACCAGGCAAGCAGCGTGGCTCCCCTAAAACATCTTAAATTAACTTTATAATAACCTCAGAAATTAATGATCAATTAGCGATTGTAGCAACTCGTTGGCTGTCTATTCATCTCCGGTCATCATATAAACTTCTGTTATTCATCTTTTTGTATATACCATGAGTCTATTTCAACAGAAGTAAACAGATATGTTTAGCCTGCGTCCGTCCACTTATATCCATACATATTACTGCTTTTTTTATACTGTACATTTATATAATTCAAGCAAGTAAATGGTTATCATGCTTTCTATAATAATGGTAGTTATGGTAAGTGACTGGGGAGTGGAGGAACATGAAAAAAATTAATATATTATTTTAAAAAGATTTTAGCTTTTTTACTTGAGCGTTGTCAAGCTTTTTTTGTCAGACTTCAATTATAAAGTATGATCTCCTCATAATTTGTAATATATATAATTAGAGATTTATACTTAGAGATTTCTAATAATATTTATATAACATAAAGATTTATATCTATATAATTTATTAAATTACAAATAAATTATATATACATAATTTATATTTTAAAGTTATACAGATTTATAATTATATCTTTATAATTTAGATTTGCAAAGATATTCATATAATTTAGAGATTTATTTTAAAATGATACAGATTTATACTTATATTCATATGAATTACATATATTTATATAAATGTATGCAAGAAATGCTGTAATGCTGTAATTGTTTCCATCCAGCTGTATACAGTTTTGGTTTAATGGGTTTTATGCAGCTTATTTTATGTTTTATCTTTTTTATGATTAGTGGCTTTATGATGTGTGCTACTATGTCCTTCTGTCTGTGTTATTGCTTAACATATGGTGAGAATGCATTGCAGTCGTTTTTACTTGATGATACCTGTTTACATGAAAAATCCCCATCAAAAAACTTTTATTTTAATACATTTCTTCTGCCCATAGTACCCCAAACTAAACTGAACTGAGTGGAAAAATTAACTGTGATAGTTACAGCAAAAAAAATACTGATTATTTCTCTCCCACCAGGGCACGCAACTCAACCCCAGGGGAAATCGTCCAGTGGAGCAGGGCACCAGAGGCGATAAATGTACCACTCAGAGGGAGTGGCCTTTCTGCACAGATGATGATTGGGTATTTATTGCCTTTATTCCTCATTTTCTCCATTTCTTTCTTTCCATAAACCAACAACAATAATGACGCATCACATTTTACCTGAGCTGAAATTTTAGCCTTATGATTTTAAATATTAGAGAGTTAGAACCAAAAGAAAAATGTTTTTTAAAGCAGTACCTTCAGATTCAGGGGTTAGGGTTAGGGTTAGGGTTAGCACTGATAACAGTGGCAGATTTAACCTCAAAATTCATGGTAATACTTTTGATTTCAGACAGAAGTAGAAAAAAGCAAGGTTTTCATTTCCAGGAACAATTAGCTGTAAAAGCTGTCAATTGTTAACTGACTTAATCTTACTTTTCTAATCCAGTGTAAGATTTTAGTGTTAAAAGGATTGTTATGTGAAGCAAAAACGTGTTAATGAGTAAAAAGTCCTGAGGTTAAAGCATCTTTTTCTCTTTTACTCTGAAACTTTATTCATCATCTCCCACCACTCCACTACTTGACTCTCCCTCTGTTTCTCCTGTCCTCCATCAGGGCCCTAAATGCCCATCGGGCTGCAGGATCCAAGGTCTGTTGGATCAATACGACCACAGCCACCTGAAGAGAATCGAGAAGATCCGCAGCCTCCTGGATCAGTACAAGGCCAAGCACCGCTCTGCCGACCAGGTGTCCAAACAGACCTACGACTACCTGAAGGAGAAACTCACTATTGATTCTGGTTAGTCTGTGTTTGTCATTTCTTTTCCCCAGGAAATACTTCATTGACAGCTCGAGTTTCAATTTAAACCTAAGAAAATGACAAAATTTGACAGTAAATTCATATGAACACAGAAGCTTTTTTGAACCAAACGGAATCAATCAATCAACTCAATATAATCATTTTCATGAGTAGTTTGGGCAGTTTTGTTGATTTCTACTGACTCTTAAATATTCTCAAGTCTTGCTTGTTGAGGTCTCAAAAATATTTAAATGAACAAAATCTTTGACTCTCATAATACATACAAACATGCAAAATATGTTGAGATGTGTGTTAAAACTAGAAATGGATTTGTATTAAGGTCAGGAACTACTGGAGTTAAATTTAGAATACAGTCCTGACACTGAAGCAGGTCCAGCTTTGACATTGAAACTTGTTACAGATAAACGGTTAATGAATCTGACTGTGAATATTGAACATAATATAAAAAATGCCACATTTTTTAAAATAGAGATCCTGTTATTTATAGATTCAAATTCAATAAAACAATAGAAGAAGGACATCTAAGCCTTAACTTTGTTCTTCCCCTCAAATTATAGAAAATTATTTAGGATTTGATATCAAATTCCCCATAAAGTCTAAATGCCTGCTAATTGTGCGTTGGTCTACCTGCCTGCATATTATCCCACTCATCCATTTATCCATGTTCCCTTCTCAACCAGGTAATGACAACAGCTACTACGACTTGGCCCAGAATCTGCGTCAAAGAATCACAGACATGAAGATCAAGATCGACAGACAGTTGAGGATCCTGAGTGCTCTGAAGGACCGAGTCAAAGACCAGGTCATCGAGATGCAGAGAATGGAGGTATGGAGACACATCAGGGACAAAAGTACATGTTAACATTTAAAATGCTCCAGGTTTAGCTAACCTCCCAGCAGCACACCTGAGCTTACTGAATGACAAGAAACTAAGAATTTCTGTACTGGTGGTGCGTGTAAATATATTTTTTTGTGTACCAACTTTTTTGTCCTATCTAGTTTGGTGAGGGTTCAGGAACTTAACACAGAGTGCACTCATAAAAGGAACAATAAGTATCAATAATAAATAACCTGTACCCACCTTCCCATTACACACTATACCCTTTGGAAGCAGAGATGAAAAATAAGTAAACAAATAAAAAACTATGAAGAAAAAATGAAAACATTCACAACAAATTTAAATGTATTTCAAACAAAAAAACAAAAACCAAAAAGGGGGTTTGCTCTTGCTGCAGAGCTTGTACACACATACCATCTACATATCAAACCGTTAAGTATATTTCCAACTCTTTGTCTCCTCTGTCAGGTTGACATCGACATTAAGCTCCGTTCCTGCAAAGGATCCTGCGTGAGCTATACCGAGGACCAGCTCGACAAGAGCACCTACGTGGAGCTTGAGAAACAGGTAAGGACCTAATTCACTTCTCCCTACACCTAGGAACCATTTCAGGAACATTACCTGCATTTTGAGCGGAGGAACCACGTTTCAGATTTAGTTCCTCAGCCAGAGTTTCTGGCCCCTAAAAAGTCCCAGCTCCGGTTTTAATACTTACTGAAGAGTGCAACGCTGGTGAACGAAATTCAAACATCAGAGTCAACATATTTAAGTACAACACATTACTCTGTATTTTTGTTTCCTTGTGTAAGATATTTGCTTTCAAATGTCACCATTGGGTTTTTTTTTTTCTGTTATTGGTCTAATTTGCCCAATCTTCACAGTTCCTCAGATGTGGAAATGCTAACAGGAAGGGGACTTTTGATTCCTAGTTTAGTTCCTGAGTTTAGTTTCTGGAACTATTTGGTCAAAAAGTTTGGAGTCTAAGGTCATCTTTTATAGTTTTTCTTTGATTTCACTACCAACATAACCGCAACATAAACATAACTGCTAAATTTTATACTGTAAAGCCATTTATATTTAAGGTATTTAAGTTTAAGGTAAAATGTGCAGGAAGTGAGAAAGAGGTAAAAAAATGGAATTGTATTCCTAAAAGAAATAAAATGATTGAAGTTTACAAGTTTGAATGACTTACTTTATGTTTATTTAAGCTATCTGCTACATGTTTTACACATTCAGGGAAATCTGTGGCAATAAATTCTGAGATTTATTTACAGATTTAAGAGGTGATTAAGGCACTTTTTAAAGGGGGTGTTTGTCCTCTCGGGTCTGACTATGGCATTTTCTTATCACCTAAAAGACAATTTGTGTCACTAATGCACAGTACAATTTTATGTATAAATTCAGCTCTAATTCTGATTTATAATTTTGGTTGAAGCTCTGCAGCCTTGCATCCAACACCTCAGGGTGTTTTGGTCCAATTCAGTATAATGCACTTATTTCTTTTGTTTGTGTGACTTGAGATTTTATGTACAAACCTGATATAGTTTAACAAAAAGATACTGACAGTTCTCAGCTGCTTATTTTTTGATATTATGACTGATGGGCCATTCATAAAAAATATGTATTAAAAGCTATGTGTTTTAGGGGGTTAAAGCACCAAACATCCTCACAAATCTACATTGGATTCTGTGGATACTTTACCAAGTTTCTCACATTCATAGATTGAATTATTTGGTTTGGTAAGACGACACTTCCTCTCTGTGCATTTCCCAGGTTGACCAGCTGGACACCCATGCGGCTCAGAGCGTCGAGTCTGTGGGCACACTGTACGTGATGAAGAGCAGGCAGCTGAAGGATGTGGTTGTGGACACCGTCTTCAAGTCCAAGGACGTCATTAGCGGAGCGGCAGCAGAGCAGAGACAAGACATGTTCCCTGAGGTGAGGAAGCAGTAAAAACAATGTCAATATCAGTTTTACAGTTAAGTCAGTGGTAATATTTAATTCACGTGGCATCACCAGTAGGTTTGTCCAGTCTTGGAATCCCCATGAATCCACATTTGTTATTTCACACAAGACTAACAATCAAATTATGTTGGTTTACATCGTAACACTTCATATATGTGTAAGAACAAAAAAATCCTGTACGTTTACCTTATGAAAGTTACCTGATGAATTACCATTCGTGAATTTTACATAATGAAAGTTGGACATTGTTCAAGGATAAGGCTGGTGTTCTTTATTCTTGTTAATCCCATGAAAAGAGGCTTTGATACTACTCACCTGGCAAAGATATTCAGTTTATAATTATATAAAACAGAGAAAAGCAGAAAATCCTGGCATTTGAGAAACTGGAGATAGAGAATATTGGTCATTTTGGCTTAAAAAAATGACAAAAAACAATGAATCAGTTATCAATATTATCAACATTATCCTTCAGTTTTACTGCATCACATCTACATTTATTGACATCCATTCATATCTTTCAGTTACCCTTGTATGAAGTTGTGCCAGCACTAAAAATAAGTCATCATAACACACCTTCTGAGAATATACTAACACATTACCCTCATCTACTTCTTGTTCCTGTTTGAATCCGCTTTTTGTTTATTGATTTAGAAAAAGTGTGAAACTAATGTGAAGTCTAATACAAAAACATATTACATCTAATTTCTAGGACAAATATTCATGTTAAAGTTTTTCTCCTCTATTTCTCAGGTGAAAACTGTCAAGTTGATCCTAGAGGAGGAAGGCTCCAGCTCATCCCCAGCTAGCATCTCCAAGGTCCCAGGTACTTCCTACTCTCCGTCTACATCTTCATCATCATCATCATCCGTGCCCTCGTCCTCGTCATCGTTCTCGTCCTCGACCTCATTCTCGTCCTCCTCCCATTCCTCCCAACCACCATTCTCATCCTCCTCCCATTCCTCCCAACCATCATACTCATCCTCCTCCCATTCCTCCCAACCATCATACACATCCTCCTCCCATTCCTCCCAACCATCATACTCATCCTCCTCCCATTCCTCCCAACCATCATACACATCCTCCTCCCATTCCCCCCAACCATCATACACATCCTCCTCCCATTCCTCCCAACCATCATACACATCCTCCTCCCATTCCTCCCAACCACCATTCTCATCCTCCTCTCATTCCTCCCAACCACCATTCTCATCCTCCTCCCATTCCTCCACATCATACTCATCCTCCTCCCATTCCTCCCAACCATCTAAATCCATCACTGAGCTTGGGGGACGGGGCGACGGTGAATTCTTTGGCGTGGGTGGAGCACAACCCAGTACAGGCCACGTGTCCACCAAAAGCGTCTCCTGCACTAAGAGCATCAGGAGAACCATCGTCCACACGAAGGATGGGCCAGTGGAAAGGACGGAGGAGGTGATGGAGGGAGGCCCCGAGTGCCAAGGGGCGACAGACCTCACCAAGGGAGGAATGGGCGCCTTCTTCCCCAGCCTCAGCCACGCATCCTCCTCCTCCTCCTCTTCCTCTATGTCCACCAAGACCATGCACGCCGGTGGTGCCAAGGGAAGCCTCTTAGCAGATGGCAGACATGGCTTTGGATTTCCACCCAGTGGGATGGACCTTGGCGCGTTCATGATGGCCCGCGTAGAAGATGACATGCCCGATTTCCACGCCCGGAGTGTGAAGAGCACGCGTGTCGAGCGGCAAGCTGATTATATAGGAAAAGGTACCGAATCATCGGAATAAAATCTGCCGTCTGCCCATAACAGAGCGTTCAGCTAGACAGCATGTGTTAGCATTAGCTAGCTTGCTAGCTAGCCCTATGTACCAAAAATGAGAAGTGAACAGAGTAATTGTTATTGTTTGTTGCTGGGGATTAAAGATTTTTGATTTTTTTAAAAACTATTCAGTGTGATGTTGTTAATTGCAATGTTAAGATCTACACTTTTGAAAGTATTTTATGGAAATGCAAGTCTACGAGAAAACTTCTGGGCCATTAATGCTTTGTAGTTTTGAGGAAAACAGAAGAAATACTGACATGAATAAAAATAGATAGGTGCCACAAAAACCTGCTGATCTTCCAAATGTCAAAAATGTGTTGGAGAAGGGGGCTGATTGGGGCAAGTGTTAGCTACTCTGCAGAGAAAGTGACCGTTAACGCTCCTTTGCAGAAAATTTCAACTAGCCGAGCCAAAGAACAAGCCGTTCCAAGCTAACTCGCGGTCTGCGGTGTGCCCCTCTCTGTTTGCAGATTGTGTTGAAGCCTACCAGAACCACCTGAAAGGGGAAACGAACGGCCTGTTTAAGATCAAACCCGGCGGCACGGAGTCCACAGAGGTAGTGCAGGTTTATTGCCAGCAGGAGGGGCTAATGGGTGGGTGGTTGTTAGTCCAACAAAGAGAGAGTGGTATGCTCAGCTTCAACCGCACCTGGGCTGAATACCGCAAAGGATTTGGCTCAGTCAATGAGCAGGGCAAGGGGGAGTTTTGGCTAGGCAATAAGAACCTCCACCTGTTGACTAATCAGGGTGAGACCATGCTGAAGGTGGAGCTGGAGGATTGGGAAGGGGGCATAGCCAGTGCTGAATACATAATCAGGGTTGGTTCTGAGGAGGAGGGATACCCACTGCATGTTTCTGGGTACACTGGGGACGCCGGAGATGCTCTGGTGATGCCTAAGTCTGATATGGCATCTTACCTGTCGCACAACGGGATGAAATTCAGCACCTTTGACAGAGACAATGATAAGTGGGAGGAAAATTGCGCAGAAATGTTTGGGGGTGGGTGGTGGTACAACAACTGTCAGTCAGCTAACTTAAATGGGATTTATTACAGAGGTTCATACAACCCAGAGAAAAACACGCCATATGAGATTGAAAATGGAGTCATCTGGGTGACGTACAAACCAGCCACTTATAGCCTGAAAACTGTTAGGATGTTTATCCGACCAGCTGCTTTTTAACAGGACATAGAGAAGGGGAAACGTAGGAAAAACCTGTCAAATAAATCCTTTTATGCAAGGCACAAAAAACAAGGGAATAAAATAAGAGAAGTAAAACAGAAGAGCCTGTAGTGACACACTGAACCCCAGAATAAATAAATATTTGAGGACAAAAATCAAAGGTGGTTTACAGCCTTTCAGACCTTGCAGACTGTTGATCTATTCGTAAATCATTATGGGATTTCAAAATCATGTCAAACAGTGTCAGTGTGTTAATGTGTATTTTTGTTGAGTCTTATTTTTGTCCACACTTTGTGTAAACGTCGTTGACCTGTTTGCTATCGTTATCTAACCAGTGTTCTTAGAGTGACCTTATGTTCTCCCTGTTGCCCAACTCTGTACAGAGCAATGACTGAACTCTACTCAATCAATAAAGATTCAATGTTCACTTCAGATAACCGTGTTTTGTGGTGGTCTTTCAGTGTAAAGAAGCACATCATGTAAAAACTAAAAACTGTACTTTCCAGATAATATATTTATATACTACAAGACAATTGAAAAATTTACAAAATAGATTTTGTTACAAGGTAATACACATGAAAATAAAAATATAATCATTACATTTGGAAACAATCTTTATTATCTGTAATGTAGTTTTTTGGGGGGAAAATAACATTTTATATCAGCAGATCATCAGCTTTAATTAAATACAGCCTATGCTTAATGTGTACAGCTTTTTAAATGTGTCAAATTCACCAAATTTACATAAATTCCAGTGAAGCTCGGCACTCCAAGGTTCTGTCTGAGGTCCCATTTTGTTTGCCTGACATATGCTTCCCTTGGGCAGATACGTAGTTTTCATTATACTGCTGCTATGCAAACGATATTCAGCTATACATCCCTAATCCCAAAAAACATCATCAAACTACACGAACCTACACTCACCGAGCACTTTATTAGGAACACCTGTGCAATCTAATGCAATCCAATACAACAGCTCAGCCATAAATTCTACTATGTTAATGGAGTGGACCAGAATAGAGATTGAAGAGAAACAACAAATCACAAAGTTTTAAACCTTCTTCATCATTTTCAAAAAGTAATCATTAAAAAAAACATCCAGTGTGACCTCTATTCTGTCCAAACATGACAGAGACAAACACACTGTTACTCCACACTACTGCCAATCACATTTCATATTTGCAATGACATGTTTGAATTAGAGCTCAGTTGAAGGTGAACTCACCACAGACATGTTTTTGTTTGTTTTTGGTCTACAGTGTGTATGAGGCCGAGGCAGCAGAGTCAAGATGGCCGACAATCCCTCAGAACCACCCGGGCATACAGGAGGCTAGGCTGTCGAGCAAAATCAAGCAGCCCTCTGTGTTCAGATGATGACTGGGTAAGAAATATGTAAACACACACACACATAGTTGTGTTTCCATCATTTCAGAGGACATTACATTGACTTACATTCATTTCCTGGAGACTTACTATAATCTTACCTTAACCTTAAACAAGTCTTCACCCTAAAAAACATAAAGATTTCTGTTATGGGGACTTTCTTTTTCTTGAGTCCCCACAATGTGTAAAAAGATTTATGTCCCCACCTTGTACACACACAAAGGCAAACAACACAACACAGTTAAAATCTGATATTTAGTAAAAAGTTACTTATTTATCTTTTTTTTTTCTTTTTCCTTTATTTATCCAGATAAAAAGTCTCATTGAGATTAAAATCTCTTTTCCAAGAGAGACAAACAATATAATCAGACAAATACAATGGTCACACACTACACATGAGTGAACACAATATCCAGTTAATATGCAACACAAGATTATGGACAAAATCCGGTTAAGATGTATAAACAGGTCTGATTTTGGAAAACTATCTTAACAAAATTTATGAGCAACCACATTGACCAAGGGTACTATTTTCTCTATCCTTAAAACTGACTTTGAATTGATATCAGCAAGATTATATACCGTACATGAACCCACAAACATTCATTCAATCAATCAATCAATCAAAGTTTACTTGTATAGCACTTTTTGTTCAGGGTTTTACAGATGACTGACAAGCTGACTATAAGAGTACAAATGTAAACAGTAAAACAATTTGAGACCAATGCACACAAGAAATAAAAATAATGAAAATAATAATGATAAAACTATTTAAATAGGTTAAAAAATAAGTAAAGATGGATTAAAATAAAAACTACATTAAAAAATTATATGACAATGACAAATAAAATACATAAGAATGAAAAAAAACATTTTAAAACATGATTACAATAAAATAAAAGATTAAATCAAATACATAATGGCCAAAAAACACCAAACTGTTGATACAAAGTTGGAAGAAAACTATTGCATAAAATATCACTGCGTGTTGCAGCATCATTGGAACAAAGGGTCCTAGACCCAACCATGAAAAACAGTCAAGGTTGCCCACATAATTTTGGCTATATAGAAAAGGTCTCCAACCTTTGTATACACAGTCTCAGATTGACCTGTAAACCCTCACGTTCTTCTCCAAAGGATTTTAAGTGCCCCTCTGGCTGCAGACTCCAGGGTTTGATCTTGCAGATGGAGAATGAGGTGGAGAAAAAACTGAGAAAGGTGTGTAAGACTGCAAAGATGTATGAAGACGCAGCTGAGAAGTCCATGATGACGATGACAAACATCTACAACTACAACCGGAGAGTCCTAGTCAACAGACACAGTGAGTCTCACTGGTGATGTTTGGTTTGGGGAGTTCTTGACAAAAGAAGAAGTTACGCTGACTAATAAATGCTGTACTTCTTCTTCAGCGTCGGATCTGAAGATTGTGGATCATGCCGAAGGATTGGCCAGAAACCTCACGTCACTACGGAAACGATCAGCCAGCCTGTCGCTGCAACTCAAGGAGCTTCACGGCGACGTTCAGGAGCAGATCAAGGAATTGTACCGAAGCGAGGTGAGGTGTGAGGAAAGGTTAGAAAACCGAATGTGTCAAGTCTCAGTCAAAACAAGTAATGTCAGTAATCTCTAGCTTTGACGGTGAAGGTCATGCCCTTCTCTAATGACTTGCCTTGAGAGACGGCCTTAATGGCGTAGCTCCTGCTCTGTTTAAAGGGGAACTCAACCGATTTCCCTCCTCTTTTAAGCCTGTGTGTTTTGTGTACTTTTTCAATTGTTCCTCATTAAATGTGGCATCCCACAAAGGACAATTTTAGGCCCATTACTTTCCTCTATGTATACAGTGCACTTCCATTTATCTCCACTAGGGCTGGGCGATTAATCATATTTTATTTTCAATTACAAATTTGGCTTCCAATGATTATGAAAACAAGAGAATCGAGATAAAACAAGTATTGTGCTGCAGTCTGTTTCGCAGTGATGCTCTGGTTTTGTCTTGTTATAAATCCAGCACATCGTGTGTCGGAGCAGCCGGACAGCGCAGTGGGAGACAGACAAGCAGAGTTTTATTTTTCTAATAAAAGACAATCTTTGGTTTTTATTTCCAGTTATCATCACAAAGTTGTCTCATGTTATTCTGAGCTGCAGTGATGGAATCAGAGTGTAAAATCATCCACACTGTCAATTATTACTCCATTGATAAAATCAACTTAAATAATTCAAATGCAGCTAAAATCATCATTATGTGTTTAGTCTCCTAAACAATCTCTCTGTTGGTTAGAAGCCGTGGTCTAAAACCAGAGTGGAAATAGAAAGTCTCAAACAATAATATGTTTCTACTGACCTATAAAAATATATATATTGATCTTTTTTACTTGTCACTTCATTGTAACTCAGGACTTTTGTCCATGTTGGGATCCTGTAGAAATGATGATTGCTAACCTGATCCAGAGCAGGTTAGCTGTTCAGTGTAAGTTACCATGGCGATGTCCCCCAGTGAGAAGTGAACCATCGTCGTAACCCTGAAAACCCAGAGTTAAACCTGACTTTATCTCGCTGACCCCAAATCCTGCTTCGTACGACAGGCTGCTGGTTACTCAAGTGTATGTAAACACACTGCAGGATAAAACAAGTCAAGGATTTCTGTCAAACCTCTTGTTTCTCAAAGTACCATGATAAACAATCATTTTAGTATTGATCAAAATGCACAACATGCATCTTAACAATCACTACAATAATATGATCTCAATTATTTATTATTTTTATATATTATATGTTTAGTATTTTTCAGTAAGTGGTGGAAGTGCACTACAACATAGTTGATCTTATTTATTTTAATCTAATTCATCATTATTATTATTATTATTATTGTATTATTTATTTAAAAAATATATAATTTATTTTATTTATCTATTTTTTTATGTATGTATTTATGTATTTGTTTTTCTGTTGAATTACATTTAAAGTTCAAGGAAATCCACCTTTAAGAAGACATGTTTTTTGTAAAAGTTCAATAATTGCATGATGTTTCCAAAGTCACTGACTAATCGTGTTAAATAATCGTGATCTCAATATTAACCAAAATAATCATGATTATGATTTTTGCCTTAATCGAGGCTTAATCTTCTTTCCGCTGCTATTGATCACCTCACCATCTTGTTTACTTTATCAGGTGGACATTGACATGAAGCTGCGAGCCTGCCATGGCTCCTGCCGGTCGGCTCTACCGTTCAGCGTCGATCATCCCAGCTATCAAACGCTCCAAACTCACATGGACCAGATGGACAAGACTATGAACCAGAAAATGAAGTCTGCTACGCCCCCTGAAGTCATCCCACATATCAAGCTGCAGCCTGTAGACGTTGGCATGGCACCGTCTCCAGAATATAAGACCATCCCGACGGTTAAGAGAGAACTGCTGACGGAGTTTGAGGACCTCGGACAGAATCAGGTTGTTCTGGAGGAACTACTGGAAGAATCATCTGATTTTGAGTATCTTGATCTTGCAGAGCTGGACTTGGAATAGTTTGACTGAGGAGGGTTTGACAGTTAAAGGAAGGAAGCAACATGTTTCTGCAGGATTTTTAATGTCAACAGTACTTTGTAACTTGGTTTTTGAAAAGGCCTTTCCAAATAAATATAATTAATGTTTTTATTTTTGTTTACAAGGTTATAGTTTGTTTACAGTTTGCAGTTCATGGTTACAGTTTAAAGTGCGACAGAGTGTCTCTGATGAATATTGGAAAGTTTAGAGTACCATTTTTGTGCCTAATGAACACCTCCTTGTTCAAGAAAGCTGTGGCTAAGTGCAACTGTTGCCATGTTGATGGTAGTCCGGATTTTTCTAACGTACAGTATTTTATGTGGATATTTAATCTCTACAGCAAACGAAAACATTTTTAGAAATTTGAAATCCATTTTCAAAAAATCACATCAAAATAAAATGTAAACAAAGCAAAATACTGTATGAAATCACAACCATTTATAGAGGTATTATGTAAAGTGAACTTCACTTTCTATCATAGCTGCAATGTTATAAATTTAAATACCTTTTGTCTTTATTCCTCTATTAGCCGCCTGTAATATAATGGTTAAAAGGTAAAACTTTATGAAATATTAGTTATTCATTAACCATTACCATTAACTTCAAACTAAAACAATTATGGTTGAAACACACCTCAAACAGCATTTTTCCTCAATTTTGATGACTTTTGGAAGACTTTGAATATAATAATGATAGACTTTACATATTAACCATGTATTTTCTGTTCTGTTTAGTGGTGTGACAGAACGTAGTTGATCTCCCCCCCCCCCCCCCCCCCCCCCCCCCCCCCCCCCCCCCCCCCACAGTTCAGTATGCATGTGAACCTCAGATTCATTGCAAAATTTAATGTCTTATTTGGGACAAAGTAAACAAACTGCTGTAAGTACAAGTCATGGACAGACAGCGTGTTGCCTCTAACAGGTCTGAAGTGACAGCTATGTTAACATGCTGTTTAATGTGCTGCAGCTAAGCACCTAATTAGCTATCTAGCTGCTAACTAATGTTAGCAGTGCACTTTTCCCCAGTGATTGTTTGTTTGGTGGCTCGTTCAACAACCTAAGCTGCAGGACAAGACGTGTTCATGTTTTTAAGTTATCGGGTTTTGATGATGTGGACACAGGCTGTTGTTTCATTCACTACAATGTCTAAAGGAGGAAGGTATCATGCCTCATATTGCACTTTAATTTAACAATTGAGTATTGAATATTTTGTATATTTTAAGATTTTATTTGAAAATTGGACATCCTGAATGTTGTTTTCATTTAATTGGCAAAAGTTCCTTGCTTTAAGTGTTTTACAGAATAAATGGAAAGCAAAGTTATATTTGTCTCCCTTTTTATTTTTCTGCCACTCCAAAACATCGGATCCGTTACTCAAAACCGTGACACGATCCAAACTGAGTTTTGTGATCTGTTGCACCCCTAGTTCTGTTCAGTGACTACACTGATTTGAATATTAGCCCTGAATTCACAGACTCCTCATTCTTCCTCCGTTACATTATTTATTTCCCCGTCTACATGAAAAATCATCATTTCTGTTTGTATCCAACTCACTGTGTGTTTTTCTTCAGTCATTTTAGTTGTAGGATCTTAGAGGCTGTTTACATGTTGTTTTAAAATGCGTTTTGGTGATACAAATACAAGTGGACAGCTGAGACACAACACATCACAGTGTGTCTTGAAGGTGTCCATCTGACCACTTGAGTTACCACAGATTCCATTATTGCCTATGTCACTTCCACTCAGAGGTCAAAGGGCCCTGTGTACAGTTTTTACGTCAGTCTGTCACCAGAAAAGCTCCAGATTTGTTTCACACGGGCTAGCTAAGAAAACAAAACTGTTTCAAGAACTAATATACATGTACAGGCTATTCCAACTGTTAAGATTGGCAGGGCAAAGTCATTTGGCATTGGTGCGCTGTCACCAAAATGACAACGTCCTGCATTGATGATATATTTTCCTCTTACATCCTTGCCGGAGATGCATTAGGACGCATTAGCGTTTGCGCTGCAAAAGATATGTGGCCAAATGCATCCAAGACCACTTTGGTAAGTGGTTTGAGGGATCAGATCACAGTGCGTCTTGGTGGTCATTTATACTTGTATTTAGCGCTGTCCACTTGTGATCTGATCACCCAAGGCGCATTTTAAAACCAAGTGTAAACAGGGTCATGGATCAGGATAAAGCATTACAGACACAATTTTGTTACCTCTGCTAATCCTAATCCTATGTTGTCTGTTTCTTATCAAATTGTTCCTCATTACCAAGTTTATGAGTGACAATTTCCAGTGGAAAAAAGGAAGACCTTTAAATTGATAAATTTCACCTGTATTGACCACCTACACTGTGGTCAGTTCTTACTTGTCTTGAATCCAAATTTTCTATATTTCTCTGTGATACATTTTTCTGTTTCATTTTCACAAGTTGGAGCAGGGAGGATTTAGTTTCTTGTTCAAGGGCACTTGAGGAATGGAAATAACCCAACCAGTCAAAGCAGATGGCCGCCCACCAAGAGCCGGGTTCTGCTTGAGGTTTCTATTGTCCCTGAAGTGCAGTGAAATAACAATCAGACCAGACAGAAATTATGTTCCTCAATGTGTTTATTGAGTAGCGGAGGACAGTTGGCATCAACTTGTCCTGGTAGTGCACACTGAAGGCTTCACATATAACAAGAAAGGACAGATCACAGTACATTTACTCACAACCAGTCAGGTTTCTCTCTTTTTCTGTAGACATGAGTTTATTTGACATTAAGTTTAATGAGCTTAATGCTGCATATAACTTTTCTCTTACAATTTTGTTTTCTATATCTTCAGTGTTTTTATTTCTTACTTATAAGTTGTGTGTAACTGTGTTGTGTCCATCAACATACAGGTTACTGCCAAAATGAAAGAAACACTTAAATATTGTTTGAAAATTACAAATCATAATTCTGGTGGCTCAGTTTGTCTGGTGGTGTCCTGTACGTGTTATATGTGCCGAAACCCTCCGACATGTTTATCTGGCGGTCTTAGGAAAGTAAGGCCGGACCTTCATGCTGATGGCCTTGAGCGAATACCAGCTTCCCTTCCAGTTCATCCACACCACACCGTCGTCTGTGCCATGCTTGGCCATATGGCGTGTGTAGGCTCCACCTATGTAGTATCGGCCATTGGGATTGGCAGAGTGGCAGCGGTTGTACCACCAGCCGCCTCCGTCCTCCCTGGAGCACTGTTTGGAGGGATCGCCAGGGATCCTGGTTAAAGCAAACAGAGACAGAGATAAGTCTGACACTGACTTATAAAATGACTGCATGAAAACAAAGCATTTCACACAAACATTTGAAACAGTGGTATTTTGTGGCAAAATCTTTCATGGCAAGTTCAAATTAACTTTAACATGTGAATTCGTGCCATTGAGAAATGGAAAACAGTCTTGACAGTGCTAACCTGGGAATGAAGCTGTTGTCATTTATCAGACTCTTTTATTTAACCCTGCTCTGCTATAGAACAAACAGCTTCACTAAAGATGTTTTTAGACAATTATGAGACAGGACGACCATGGTGGTAGAAATATGTCTCTTCATTAAACAGTGTGAACTTTTTGTAGTGCCTTTGTTCGTGAAAAGATCCTATAGTGTCGGTGTGAAGTATGATTGTTGTCTGTCAGGAGCAAAGATGGAAGTGGCACAAAGTTGATATGGAGCCTGAAACAGGGTGGTCAGGGTGAGTGTATTAAAGGAGTGTGATTTTGACACGAGAGACTACTGTTCACTTCCCATTGCCGACCCACAGTCAACTTTGTTTTCTTTCAGTCATGAGCATAATCGTTCTCTAACCTTAACCAAGTAGTTTTTGTAACTAAATATTACCAAACTTTTACTGTAGAGGTAACACGTCAGAAAACTGTCATAAACATTTTTGTAATGATTTTTGACTAATAAAATATGCTGATAAAAGTTTGATAAGGGCATCATATCAGAAAACACTCAAATGGGTTGTTTTGTAAAGCAAATTATGTATTTTGTTGGTTTGTTTGGAGGACTTGTTGGTTTTATAACCGTTACCATAATCTTTTGAACATGCTCACAAACAGGACACCTACCAGTTGTCATTGTCTCTGTCGTAGGTGCTGAACTGCATGCCGTTGTGTATGGTCATGGTGCGGTTTTCACCAAAGAGTTCCAAGGATCCGTCCAGGAAACAGTTGCCAGCGTTACCGGAATAACCATCAACTGCCATGATGTAGTTGGACGACTCTGATTGGATGGTGAAGTGGCTATACTGGGCGTGGACCTAAATGATAGAAGAAACCGTTGGAAGTTGTCTTTCCTTTCTAATAGAGACTTGAAGAAGGGGTAGGGGGAAAACTTGTATTTGCTGATTAACTTGTCAAGTAAAACCATTATAAAGGTATAAGGGTGTAAAATAAAATCTAAACAGGATGTTAGGGGTAGCACATAGTGGAGGATTCATGTAATAGTCTTAAAAGACATTAGATTGTTCAAAAATCTGCAATTCATTCATTGTTTTGAGTATTTACATGCTGGCATGTAGTGAGTAAACCATGAGGAATCCAAAGTTTTCCATGAAACAGGATCATGTGCATCCATAGGAAACCAAAACTCATTTTTAACAAGATTCATGTCTTTAAAATCCCATCCAGGGCTGACCTAGAAGTCTTCATGACTCACCTTGGCTCCTGTCCAATCCTCCATCTCAATGAGAACCTCAGTGGGGCCCATCTTGGTCACCTGACTGATGCGATCGTTACCCAGCCAGTATTCACCTGTTACATGATGGAGGAGAAAGGTATGCTAGTCAAGCACAAATTACTGGAATAATGCAGAAATTAAGTCAAAGTTATACAACATACATGTTTAAGATAATAAAATGGTTTCCATCCCACTAGGTAGGTTGTGCCTCATTCAACACAACCCCTCGTCTCTGGTTTTATATTGTGAATGTCTTACCAGGAGTTTGGCAGTGACCCTTGCCGACATCAAAGGCGATGTTTCCAAAACCACGTCGATAATCGTCCCAGCGTCGGCCGAAGTCGACACTGCCATCAAGCCTGCTCTGGATGAGAAGCCATCCTGGGAGAGTAAAAGAGGCTCTCTTAATGTACATTGAAACGTGCACTTTTATGCAGATGATACTGTTTTATACGCTAATAGCAATTACAAATCTAAAGTCTGCTTTTGATACATTTAAAATCTCTCTTCAAACATAGACTTGTTTTAAATTCTGACAAAATAAAATGTATGCTATTCTCAAGAGTATCCAGCCATTTGCCCATATCCATACCCTTCAGGGCTCTCACATTGTTAAAATTTTATAAATACTTGAGAATCTGGGTCAATACTAGACTGGCTTTTAAAGCCTATGTGGAATACCTGTCAAGAAAACTGAAGGTCAAAATTGGATTTTTGTACAGAAACAAATCAAGTCATTTAAGAATTAGTGTATGTGGCCTACAATTTATATTCTTACCTCCATTCTGGGTAGTCTGATCACAGAAGACCTTGTATGGAGGGTAGAAGGCATCGGGCCTGATAAGATACATCTGGGAGTCTCTTCCTCCACGACGGAAGACGTCCTCGCACTCCTTGCCTGAATCATGCAGGAGATGGGTTAAACACACAAAAATATCTGTACATGTATATACTTTTAGATTGTTGTATGAAGGGCTGACAAATATACATTGAAACTGATGAATATTAATGATTTAGATGTCTGATATGTCCCGCCAGTGTTCCTAATATCTTCCGTCAAAGACCACAGAAGCAATTCGCAGTTTAAGTAACTTTTGTATCTGGGGTAAAATAAGAATGTACACAATCTACTTTATTGACTTCTGTTGTATTTTTACCAATGGGTCCTAAAGATGGCGATATTGGTGGGTTTGTCTGTTTATTTGTCCGTCCAATACTTTGGTCCAAAGCAAGGTAACTACTGACCTTATTTCCCCATTAGTATAGATACCTGATGGTGGTTATGTCCTTATCTATCAACACATTTATCACAGCATTTATAGATCCCATTCCTGTTCCCTAGAGGATCAACCTTTCATTTGATTGTGTCCACTAAAACTTTCATAGTGTGGCATTTAATTAATGTTACAGCCTCTAGGGGGCACTAAAAAGCCCCACACTTACCAGACACGACAGGTATGGGACATTTGGTTGTGCATGGCTCCTTGCATGCTTCCCTTTGGGCTTGGATGGCCTTCTCCAGCTTCTGGATCTTCTGCCTGATCTTGTCCAGGACCCCCTGTAGTCACAACACATTATATTGTACATTAACAGTGTTTGCGGTCTTGAGGTTGGATACTACAGATCTTGGGATCTGTTGATCCCTCTCAAGTGATGTCATTGAGTTTTGACTGTTTTTGGGATTGATTTATATGCAACATTAGACCTTTACAAGATGATACTTTATTACTTACAAATAAAAAAGAAACATTTTAGAATTTTAACATAACATAATAACATAACATCAACATACACAACGTTTCCTTTGTTTGAGCTGTATCATCTTTACTTACACTCAGTATTCTGATGTTGGAAGGGAAGACAGTGTCGACTGTGTTCTTGATGTAGGCATGTTGTTCCTCCACTTGATCAGTGTACTGACTCATCACCCTGCTGTTGTCTGAGAGGAGGAAAAGATGGAGGAAATTAAGGGAAATATAGAAAACAAATTCTAAGATATGAGAAAATGTCTTTATACATGATTACATTGTACAAACACAATAAGCGCACAATAAGTCCATGTTAATGCTTTATCCAAGTCTCCCTGATATTTGACGTAATAGTTCTAGAGCTGAAACAATTAGTCATTAACATCGTTTTTTCTAGCAAGAAATACCAAAAATTAATTGGTTTTAGCATTTCAATTCAATTTCTTTGTTTTTGCATTTTATATCATTATAAACTTTAAAAAATATCTTTGGGTTTTGGACTGTTGGTCGAAAAAAAACTAGTAATATAAACATTTCACATTGGAATTTAGGAAATTGTGACAGGCATTTTCACAATTTTTGGCATCTTACAGACCAAATATTTTCACTTTTGAGACCGCAAACTGTTTTTTGTGCACATTTGGGATTTGTGTACATCAGAATCTTTAATAAACATTTTCATTTTTCACGTGACAGGGTTGCCCCTTCAGGCCATTTTTGTTTGCATTGGCAGTAAAACCTATAGCACTTAAAACAAAAGGCTCCATATTTTGGATTGAAGTTTATGGTCCGAACATAAAAGTATTGTCGGCAGGGATGATGACAATGATGCTGATGATACACAGAAACAATTAATGTGATGGCAATGGTGATGTACAGTAGCCATCACCATTATAGATACAATACAGGTAATTTTCTTGTTTTAAGCTTGAGCAATTTTCAAATTGTTTATTTATTCTTTATTTTTAGGGGTAAAAATGATTTAAAAAAGGAAGAATCTAACTGAAAAAATACTTTTTGCTGGCAGTGAGCTTCCACTTCTGTTGTAATAGCCTTTTTGGAAGAACCATCACAAAAAAAGTTATACCCAATATATTTTGCAAATTTGGAACAAATTTATATGTTTTTTTAAAGACAATAATGTTTTTACCCCCAAAA
This sequence comes from Thunnus maccoyii, assembly GCF_910596095.1. Taxonomy (NCBI): domain Eukaryota; kingdom Metazoa; phylum Chordata; class Actinopteri; order Scombriformes; family Scombridae; genus Thunnus; species Thunnus maccoyii. Next base: position 24,790,831 of record NC_056554.1, read on the forward strand.
ATATTTAGCTTTTGGAATAATCAAAGCTTTTATAAAAAAAAGTCTCTTTTATAAAGTTTCTCATATTATTGTAAATAATTGAAAAAGAAAAAAAAGTTGTCTTTAACTTGAAATTACAGTATTTGGTTTATATTTATTTTAAGTTTCATTTAATCCAAATGAAATTATCATCCGTTATTAATTTATCATTGGAAACTTTATTATTGATACTGTATATGATATGTTGTTGACATATTTCACATTTTTGCATGCTTAGCTAACCTGCTCTGCCCTGACTAAAATACAATACAAACAATTAATTGTAATTTATTGATCAGAAAATTCTTAAGAAATTACCAACCTGTAAAGTAAAGTGTTGACTTTTGCACCTTTTTGGAATGGCAGACTAATTTTTCATTCCAAAGACCACAATTCACCAACATCATCAGGCTGATGCAACATTAGGCCATCATGGTGTATTATCTTTTCTTACTATTCATGGAACAAAAATCATCAGGCATGCTTTTTCATCACTTACCACCGATAACTCTCTGTCTCTCCCTCAGAGTGAAGGACATGCTGTTGACATAGTTGTAGATGTTGTTAGTAGAGCGGGTCAATTCATCCACCTGAGGCTTGAGTTCAACGATGCTCTGTGAGAAAAACAACAGATCAGTCAATTCAGTTCATTCAAATTTTGACCAATTTTGACACAGAAAATCTTAGTTGAAACTGATTTCCAGCCTGATTTGTGGTCCCTACAAAAGCTCTTGTGACAAGCTGAGACAAGGTAATAAAAAGTGAAGGGAAAAATAGAAAAATAGAAAAAGCAAATGAGCTTTCATTTACACTCTTGACGTTCCTCTCCTGCTTCTGCAGCATGGTCTTCAGCTCGCAGCCATTGGGACACAGAACACCCTGGTGGACAGAAAAACGTAGTTACTTTTCTGTACATCTGTGACTAAAATACTTTTAAAACATTTATTGTTCTTTTTTCTCCTTTTATATCATCGCTCACTATTCCAAACAGGAAATAAGTTTTTGTTGTTCTATCTTTACTTGTAGAACCATTTACTGGCAGTTCTGAATACTTTACATTAGCACTTACACCAGCATTTGTCACTATTATGTCATTACTGCGGAAGAATTAAGCACAAAAAAGCATTTTCCTACTTCAAAGACGCTCCAACATAAGAGATTTGAATGAAAGTGTTGCTCTTTGGCAGCAGACTACAGACTTCATTATCATGAAACGACAATCTGAACTAAAATAATGAGGGATTACTAATGTTAAAGGAATTATGGAATACAAAAAGTTTAATTTCTGTCTGTTGATTTTCATTGCATCCTAAAATGAATTGAAACCACTGGCTGTCTGGAAGCAAGCGGTCTACAAACTAATGGTATGCTTTGGAAAATGGTCAGCAGTACTGTATCATCTATGCATTCTGTCGTCACTGAACTACTGAACTAAAACATGTCACATCCACGGCTGGCTCCTCCTACCATCTCCTCTGAGGCGTGTGTGCATCCTCCTGCCTCCGGCTGCTCCACCTTCTCCTGGGCGGTTGGTTTTCCGCCTCGGGATTGGGTTTGGCGTTCACGGTATCTGATCACAGAGTGAGAGACACTTCACCAACATATCAAACACACACTGAAAGACACTGATGACTAATTATCATATGAAGTCAGATAGTGTTTGCAGTGTGGACGACTGCATTAGAATGTATTATAATTGTCAGTCTATCTTTCTTTCTTTTATTATTGTTTTTTTGTCATGTGTCTTCATGTGAACGTACCTGCCGGTGCCGCTTATAGGGGGTGGGTTATGTTGGCTAGGGGTGTACCTGTCCCCTCCCCTCGAAAGTGGACGGTGACCACGAGCATGTAGAGCCTGGGCATGCGATGAAACAAGAGGAAAAAAGACATGATGAACGACAGAAGTAAAGTAATGACATAACTAAAATAAGTGAAGCATATTTGTTCTACGTACCCCTCCACTTCCCGCTGCTGCGCCCGTGGGGTCCTATAAAAGGAAAACAACAGGAAACTTCTGTGAACACACTGGAAGATAAATATAATTTTTTCTATCATGTTTGAGATTGTAAATGGACACTTTATGATGTGAGTTCTGGTGCTTTTGGTGCTATAGAAGTATTGATTAGATTGTCTTATAATATATATATATATATATATATATAATCACACAATGATTAACTTAATTGGATATTTGATTGGTATATAATTCAAGAATGCTATTTCTAGCATTATGATGAATACAGACTTTGAATCTGCTTCCTGATTTTGGGGAACACAAAAACTAAAATAACTAAAAAGTCTGATCCTTCAAGTAAAATTTCAATAATATATATTTTAATAATGTTTACTCTAAAATATTCAAACTCTTGGCTGTCATTCCATCAAATAGACATTTTGTGGGTAATAATATGTTCACATGTCCTCGATATTCAGTCTGACAAATTCGGTATCTTTTGAAGTGTTTGGATATTGATAATAATTTCGTTCACTCACCAAGCCATAGTCATCATAGTCCAGATCGTCCTGAGCCCAGGCAACAAACACACAGAGACACAGCAACAGTAGCGTCTTCATTGTCTACTGTCAATAAAGTTACTTTTCTCAAATTCTGGTCAATCACTCCGCTGTCTTCAGTGTGCCTTCACCTCTTTTCCTGTCCCTCAAATGTGATTTGACCAAGTATTTATCCTCTGTCTGTCTCTCTCTCTCTGTGTGGATGTCCTCCCCCAACTTTTATTGATCTGTGGAAATTGGTCAATACCTGCTGGGACAGTTTACCCAACCTGAGTCATCGCTTTACATGGTCAAGCTGAGGTTTGTGAAGGAACAAAAGGGCAAAAACAACTAAAGAGTTTACTGATAAGTCAGAATTTACTGAACATATGTCTATAAGCAGTTTCCAGTTAGTTCCATCTCCAAAATGTAAAGAAACTGAGAAAAGCAATATTGTTTTTCAGATTAAGTTCTGAATTATGTATTTAGTTTGAGATGTTTTTATAAACCCAGGGGTTGCAGAATTGTCTTAAACATTTAGCTGGTTTAAATCAGGTGTAGGCAATAATCATGAAGAGTTAATCCAGGCTGGAAAATATGTATATAAATAAATATATTATATATATATCAACCAACAAAACAAGTAAAAGATTCAGTATTTCTCAATCAGAATTGTACTCCTGGAATCATGTTTAAACAATAAACTACTTGTTGGGAAATAATCCTTCCTGATTCATGACCTGAGACCAAAGAGATCAAAAAAGCTGCTGATAATTCTCACAACTGGGAACCTGAAACTATAAAATGTTGGTGTTTTGATTGAAAAAACAACTTGAAATGATTCATCAATTATAGCAAAATAGTTATTGATTAATTTTTCTATTGACTAATTGATTGATCAGCTAATTGTTGCAGCCCTAATAAATACAATATGTATAAGAAAATGAAAAAGTATATGAGAGGGCTACAATGAATTATGGCTTGCTTGGCCCCTCATACAGAAGTGCATTTAAATTAAGAAGGATGGGTCATGTGATCTAAAGGGGTTAATTACTTTACCTCTAATAAAGGCATCTTTCAAAGATTTTGAACATTGAGATTTGCTTGATTTATTATGCTTTTCTCTTTAGTTAATTGTTATTATTATTATTACTATATAAATGTTCTCTGTGTAGGCGTTGCAGTCCATCATTTTCAGGAAAAACAGTTGAGCAATGGAGCGACTGATGTTTGTTCCGAGTCCAAAAGGGTACGAGGTGCCGCGTTACGAAATCAAAGGCCTCAACAGACACAAATGCAAACATCAACTTGTACTATTAAAGAAGTGTGGACATTTATTAACTTAATGTTATACATTTATGATTTATCAGCCTAAACCATAAGCTGCCTAACCAGTAATTCTGACATCTCACCGTAACATCAATGTATGTTAAAAGGTTTCAGGTTCAAACTTTAACACCAAAAGCAAATTTAATCCCATGTGTCTCCATAGCGTAGGTGTACGAACAGACTAATGTCCCCATATTATCAGCGTGTGAACAGAACATCATCTGACTCATTTTCAAAACCAAGGCGTCTTATTTGTGAGTCGAACTGTAATGACTCACCTGTGTGTCACACATGTGCTTCTAAATCTGTCATCGTGTTTATTATCTCTTGTTTTTGCTCATCTGCTGCTGAGTGACAAACCTGCTTTGTTGTTTTGTGATATTAGTATCCTATTAATGAGATATTCTATATCTAAAAAACATAAAAGTTCATTTAAAAAAAATATAAAAGTTCACTTTATTAGAAAATGTTGACTGTCACATCTATGTATTACGCTTACAAAGAGTTGCTTCAAAGCCAATG